>NC_080023.1:92692857-92997142 GCF_030020395.1 Manis pentadactyla
AGACACATAGTAATTAAAATGGGAAAGATCAAGGATAAGGACAGACTGCTAAAAGCAGCCAGAGAGAGAAATAAGACCACATACAAAGGAAAGCCCATCAGGCTAACATCAGACTTCTCAGCAGAAACCTTACAGGCCAGTAGGGAGGGGCATGATGTATTTAATGCCATGAAGCAGAAGGGCCTGGAACCAAGATTACTTTATCTGGCAAGATTATCATTTAAATTTGAAGGAGGGATTAAACAATTTCCAGATAAGCAAAATCTGAGAGAATTTACCTCCCACAAACCATCTCTACAGTCTATTTTGGAGGGACTGCTATAGATGGAAGTGTTCCTAAGGTTAAATAGCTGTCACCAGAGGTAATAAAACCACAGTAAAGAAAGTAGAACAGCTAATTATAAAGCAAATGCAAAATTAAATTAACTATCCTCAAAGTCAATCAAGGGATAGACAAAAAGTACAGAATTTGATACCTAATATATAAATAATGAAGGAGGAAGAAAAAGGAGGAGAAATAGAAAAGAACCTTTAGATTGTGTTTGTAACAGCATACTAAGTGAGTTAAGTTAGACCTCTTAGTAAGGAAAGTAACCTAGAACCTTTGGTAAACATGAATCTAAAGCCTGAAATGGCAATAAGTACATACCTATTGATAATCACCCTAAATGTAAATGGACTGAATGCACCAATCAAAAGACATAGAGTAACTAAATGGATAAAAAAACAAGACCCACCTATATGCTGCTTACAAGAGACTCACCTTAAACCCAAAGACATGCACAGACTAAAAATCAAGGGATGGAAAAAGATATTTCATGCAAACAACAGAGAGAAAAAAGCAGGTGTTGCAGTACTTGTATCAGACAAAATAGACTTCAAAACAAAGACAGTAACAAGAGATAACGAAGGACATTACATAATGATAAAGGGGTCAGTCCAACAAGAGGATATAACCATTATAAATATATATGCACCCAACACAGGAGCACCAGCATATGTGAAAAAAATACTAAGAAAACTAAAGGAGGAAATAAAATGCAATGCATTCATTTTAGGAGACTTCAACACACCATTCACTCCAAAGGACAGATCCACCAGACAGAAAATAAGTAAGGACACAGAGGCACTGAACAACACACTAGAACAGATGGACCTAATAGACATCTATAGAACTCTACACCCAAAAGCAACAGGATACACATTCTTCTCAAGTGCACATGGAACATTCTCCAGAATAGACCACATACTAGCTCACAAAAACAGCCTCAGTAAATTCTAAAAGACTGAAATTTTACCAACCAACTTTTCAGACTGCAAAGGTATAAAACTAGAAACAAATTCTACAAAGAAAGCAAAAAGGCTCACAAACACATGGAGGCTTAACAACATGCTCCTAAAAGGTGAATGGATCAACGACCAAATTAAAATGGAGATCCAGCAATATATGGAAATAAATGACAACAACACAAAGCCCCAACTTCTGTGGGATGTAGCGAAAGCAGTCTTAAGAGAAAAGTATATAGCAATCCAGGCATATTTAAAGAAGGAAGAACAAACCCAAATGAATAGTCTAATGTCACAATTATCAAAATTGGAAAAAGAAGAACAAATGGGGCCTAAAGTCAGCAGAAGGAGGGACATAATGAAGATCAGAGAAGAAATAAAATTGAGAAGAATAAAACAATAGAAAAAACCAATTAAACCAACTGCTGGTTCTTTGAGAAAATAAACAAAATAGATAAGCCTCTAGCCAAACTTATTAAGAGAAAAAGAGAATCAACACACATCAATAGAATCAGAAATGAGAAAGGAAACATCATGACAGACCCCACAGAAATACAAAGAATTATTAGAGACTACTATGAAAACCTATATGCTAACAAGCTGGAAAACCCAGAAGAAATGGACAACTTCCTAGAAAAATACATCCTTCCAAGACAGACCAAGGAAGAAACACAAAATCTAAACAAACCAATTACCAGCAAAGAAATTGGAGCGGTAATCAAAAAACTACTCAAGAACAAAACCCCTGGGCCAGACTGATTTACCTCAGAATTTTATCAGACATACAGAGAAGATATAATTCCCATTCTCCTTAAAGTTTTCCAAAAAATAGAAGAGGAGGGAATACTCCCAAACTCATTCTATGAAGCCAACATCACCCTAATACCAAAACCAGGCAAAGACCCCACCAAAAAAGAAAATCACAGACCAATATCCCTGATGAACGTAGATGCAAAAATACTCAACAAAATATTAGCAAACCGAAGTCAAAAATACATCAAAAGGATCATACACCATGACCAAGTGGGATTCATCCCAGGGATGCAAGGATGTTACAACATTCGAAGATCCATCAACATCATCCACCACATCTACAAAAAGAAAGACAAAAACCACATGATCATCTCCATAGCTGCTGAAAAAGCATTTGACAAAATTCAACATCCATTCATGAAAAAAACTCTCAACAAAATGGGCATAGAGGACAGGTACCTCAACATAATAAAGGCCATAAATGATAAACCCACAGCCAACATCATACTGAACAGTGAAAAGCTGAAAGCTTTTCCTCTGAGATAGGGAACAAGACAGGGATGCCCACTCTCCCCACTGTTATTCAACATAGTACTGGATGTCCTAGCCACAGCAATTAGATAAAACAAAGAAATACAAGGAATCCAAATTGGTAAAGAAGTCAAACTGTCACTATTTGCAGATGACATGATATTGTACATAAAAAACCCTAAAGACTCCACTCTAAAACTACTAGAACTGATATTGGAATACAGCAAAGAATGCAGGATACAAAATTAACACACAGAAATCTGTGGCTTTCCTATATACTAACAATGAATTAATAGAAAGAGAAATCAGGAAAACAATTCCATTCACAATTGCACCAAAAAAGAATAAAATACTTAGGAATAAACCTTACCAAGGAAGTGAAAGACCTATACCCTGAAAACTATAAGACACTCTTAAGAGAAATTAAAGAGGACACTAACAAATGGTTATTCATCCCATGCTCTTGGCTAGGAAGAATTAATATCGTCAAAATGACCATCCTGCCCAAAGCAATATACAGATTTGATGCAATCCCTATCAAATTACCAACAACAATCTTCAACAAACTGGAACAAATAGTTCAAAAATTCATATGGAAACACCAAAGACCCTGAATATCCAAAGCAATCCTGAGAAGGAAGAATAAAGTTGGGGGAATCTCGCTCCCCAACTTCACGCTCTACTATAAAGCCACAGTAATCAAGACAGTTTGGTACTGGCACAAGAACAGAGCCACAGACCAGTGGAACAGAATAGAGACCCCATATATTAACCCAAACATTTTTGGCCAATTAATATAAGATAAAGGAGCCATGAACATACAATGGGGAAATGAAAGTCTCTTCAACAGATGGTGCTGGCAAAACTGGACAGCTACATGTAAGAGAATGAAACTGGATCACTGTCTAACCCCATACACAAAAGTAAATTTGAAATGGATCAAAGACCTGAATGTAAGTCATGAAACCATAAAACTCTTAGAAAAAAACATATGCAAAAATCTCTTGGACATAAACACGAGTGACTTCTTCATGAACATATCTCCCCAGTCAAGGGAAACAAAAGCAAAAATGAACAAGTGCGACTATATCAAGCTGAAAAGCCTCTGTACAGCAAAGGACACCATCAATAGAACAAAAAGGTACCCTAGAGTATGGGAGAATATATTCATAAATGACAGATCCGATAAAGGGTTGACATCCAAAATATATAAAGAGCTCATGCACCTCAACAAACAAAAAGCAAATAATCGAATTAAAAAATGGGCAGAGGTGCTCAATAGACACTTCTCCAAAGAAGAAATTCAGATGGCCAACAGACACATGAAAAGATGCTTCACATCGCTTGTCATCAGAGAAATACAAATTAAAACCACAATGAGATATCACCTCACACCAGTAAGGATCACCACCATCCAAAAGACAGACAACAACAAATGTTGGCGAGGTTGTGGAGAAAGGGGAACCCTCCTACACTGCTGGTGGGTATGCAAATTAGTTCAACCATTGTGGAAAGCAGTATGGAGGTTCCTCAAAAAGCTCAAAATAGAAATACCATTTGACCCAGGAATTCCACTCCTAGGAATTTACCCTAAGAATGCAGCACTCCAGTTTGAAAAAGACAGATGCACCCCTATGTTTATTGCAGCACTGTTTACAATAGCCAAGAAATGGAAGCAACCTAAATGTACATCAGTAGATGAATGGATAAAGAAGATGTGGTACATATACACAATGGAATATTACTCAGCCCTAACAAGAAAACAGATCCTACCATTTGCAACAACATGGATGGAGCTAGAGGGTATTATGCTCAGTGAAATAAGCCAGGCAGAGAAAGACATGTACCAAATGATTTCACTCATATGTGGAGTATAAGAACAAAGAGAAACTGAAGGAACAAAACAGGAGCAGAATCACAGTACCCAAAAACAGACTCACGGTTACCAAAGGGAAAGTGACTGGGCAGGAGCGGTGGGAAGGGAGGGATAAGGGCAGGGAAAATGAAAGGGGGCCTTATGATTAGCATGTATAATGTGGGGGGTGGGGCATAGGGAGGTATGTGCAACACAGAGAAGACAAGTAGTGAGTCTACAACATCTTACTACGCTGATGGACAGTGACTGTAATGGGGTTTGTGGGGGGGGTACTTGGTGAAGGGGGGAGTCTAGTAACCATAATGTTCTTCATGTAATTGTAGATTAATGATAATAAAATGAATTTTTAAAAAAATTAAAAGGGAAAAAGAAATTCATATGGAACCACAAAAGACCCCAAATAGCCAAAGCAATCCTGAGAAGGAAGAATAAAGCTGGGGGAATTATGCTCCCCAACTTCAAGCTCTACTACAAAGCCACAGTAATTAAGACAATTTGATACTGGCACAAGAACAGAACCATAGACCAATGGAACAAACTAAAGAGCCCCAATATAAACCCAACCATATGTGGTCAATTAATATAGAATAAAGTAGCCATGGACATACAATGGGGAAATGACAGCCTGCCTCTTCAACAACTGGTGTTAGCAAAACTGGACAGCTACATGCAAGAGAATGATACTGGATTATTGTCTAACCCCATACACAAAAGTAAACTCGAAATGGATCAAAGACCTGAATGTAAGTCATGAAACCATAAAACTCTTAGAAGACAACATAGGTAAAAATCTTCTGAATATAAGCATGAGCAACTTCTTCCTGAACACATTTCCTAGAACAAGGGAAACAAAAGCAAAAATGAACACATGGGGCTACATCAGAAGTTTCTGTAAGGCACAGGACACCATCAACAAAACAAAAAGGCCTCCTACAGTATGGGAGAATATATTTTTAAATGTCATATCCGACAAGGGGTTAAAATCCAAAATATATTAAGAACTCATATGCCTCAACACCCAAAAAGCAAATAACCCAATAAAAAAATGGGCAGAGGATATGAACAGACAGTTCTCCAAAGAAGAAATTCAGATGGCCAACAGACACATGAGAAGATTCTCCACATCACTAATCATCAGGTAAATGCAAATTAAAACCACAATGAGATATCACCTCACATCAGTAAGGATGGCCAGCAATGAAAAGTCTAAGAACAACCAATGCTGGTGAGGATGTGGAGAAAGGGGAACCCTCCTATACTGCTGGAGGGAATGTAAACTAGTTCAACCATTGTGGAAAGCAATATGGAGGTTCCTCAACAAACTAAAAATAGAAATACCATTTGACCCGGGAATCTCACTCCTTGGAATTTACCCAAAGAATACAACTTCTCAGATTCAAAAAGACATATGCACCCCTATGTTTATTGCAGCACTATTTTCAATAGCCAAGATATGGAAGCAACCTAAGTGTCCATCATAGATGAATGAATAAAGAAGATGTTGTCCATATATACAATGGAATACTATTCAGACATAAGAAAGAAAAAAATCCTACCATTTGCAACAACATGGATGGAGATGGAAGACATTAGGCTCAGTGAAATAAGCCAGGCGGAGAAAGACAAGTGCAAAATGATTTCCCTCATTTGTGGAGTATAACAATGAAGCAAAACTGAAGGAACAAAATAGCAGCAGACTCACACTCCAAGAAGGAACTAGTGGTTACCAAAGGGGAGGAGTGTGGGAGGGTGGATGGGTGGCAAGGAGATGGGGATTGATGGGTATTATGCTTAGTACATGTGGTGTGGAGGGTCACAGGGAAAACAGTGCAGCACAGAGAAGGCAAACAGTGAATCTGTTGTGGCATCTTACTATACTGATTGACAGTGACTGCATTGGGGTATGGGTGGGGACTTGATAATATGGGTAAATGTAGTAACCACATTGTTTTTTCATGTGAAACCTTCATAAAAGTGTATATCAATAATACCTTAATTAAAAATTAAAAAAAAAAAGAATAGGCAGAGACATTAGGGATGCCATGTGCAGAAAGTGAGCCAGCCAGTGCTGAAGCAGTATGCGAGATAATTAGCACAGAGATTTGGATATTTCCTTCATTGCCTGGAACACATCAAATAGATTTAGGGGTACATGGATGGGAAAAATGATTTGTGTGTTTGGAGTCTTTGAATACATGTAGCTCTTCAAATGACATCCTTCCTGAGGTGAGACCAGAGAAAATTATGCAGTATTATCTCTCTATAAACATTTGTCATAAACTCTTCTCAGTGGTTTGGACCCAACACTACCTAATGTAGGTAGTACCTACTTGCTTTTCCACCAAGCAGATGAGCCTTGTGAAATAACTTGCTACCTATAGGTTTGATCTGACCTTGTTAGCTGGGACTGACAATTTGATCCGGGACAGGGGGGCACAGTAGAGTGTGGGGGATTGGCCTCTGGGGTTCTGATCATGAATATCAGAAGATATTTTAAAATTAATAGAGTGGAACTTGTCACATGTTTTTATTTATCACCTACTACCATCTCTATTATTCATATTCATTGTTTCAGGAATTCCAGAATCTACTGGAGACATTTTTTTACCTGACACAGTGTGCAGCAGTCAGAACCCAACAGGCACCAATATAAATTCCTCCACAGTTGATTTTGTCACCCTCCTTAATTGCCACCTGCCATGGGAAGTCTCCCTGTAAAAGACATCCTTGTGGTCACTTCCATTCTACCAGAAAGCAATACAAACAGGTGGCTCTAAGGTATTTCCATGACAAGACTCCTGGCCTCTTATCATTACATATCCCCTCTTCTCCCATCTTTCTTTTCAAACTTGGGCTGTTTTTGGAAAGTAACAGGTTTACCACTTGTGCTGGCTTTCCGCCGACGACTCGTTTCCTTCGAATGTGTGTGCTGTTTTTAACTCCACAGGAGAGTTTAGGGAGAAAAGACTTCATCCATTTTCTTTCTTCAAGAAAGAAAGAGATTGTGTTATTATGATTTTGAACCCATAACTTGTGGGCAGACATTTGTCCATTATCTATACTGCAAAAAGAGCACAGTCATAGCTAATACAAAAGAGGCTGAATTCATTAGTAAGTTATTTTGGATGCTAAACTGTACTATTCACCTTGTTAAAAAATTCTGGCTTAATATTAAAATTGGCTTTATTTTCCCTGAAGTTCTGCTCAAAGGTATAATAGAGGCAGCAAGAGGCCGGCTGAGTGATTAAACATTTATTGGCCTCCGGCAGATGAGACCTGTCACGCCCTGGCAACCCATGACAGCTTGGGATGAGGGTCACATTCTGAAATCATCAGAATAAGCTGACAACTGGGCAGCTGTATCTTCTCACTTTCATAGTTTTTACTTTCTAGAGGCTGCTCATAAGAAATTCTTTTTCAATATTAATATTAGCATTCATGATGCTAACATCGACTATTTTCTGTTTTTGTCTCCTTGGTATGTACTTTGTATATAGTTTTTCCTCATTTAACCATCATATTATCCTTAACAGCCATACGCTGTGACCCCTAGACAATCCAAGATCAGTAGGCTGGGGGTGGGGGTTTTATCTACTTGACATGTGATGATGTTTCCTTCTTCTGTGAGCACTGAAATGTGGCATATTTGTCCCTGGGAGAATGTGGTAGGCAGGCAAGGCTTTGGATATGAATTGCAAGAGAATTCATGAAAAAGGAAGATGGTAAAAATACAAAATGCTTTCCTTATTCTCTTTCCATATTTTACCACATCATGGAAATTTTGCAAACTTGCTTCTTAGCCCCAAATGAGAAAGGAAAATTAATTATCACTGTCATTTACTTTGGGCATATAAGAAGACAGTAGGTCCCCAAGGGAAAGAAGTTGAGAATGAATGTGGCTAGAATTTTTCTTTAGTTCCACCCATTCTAAGAACTGGGTTGGGGGAAGAGTGCGATGGTAAGCTTTAAATTTCTCCTTGGACTTTTGAAAGAAGAGAGACTTAATCTAGTGAGGATGTGGAATCAGCTTGGGTAGTACCTGAAAATGAATGGTGTCTTTAGCAGAGAATAAAGGGCCTTTGCTGAAAACCCCTTTGGACTGATAACCTGTAGCTTCAAGATCTAAATCTTTCACTCACTGCCTGATTTTTAAAAAAAGTGAATTAACTAGGGGTCTAATGATTAAAAGGGAGTCTTACATGAGTTTCAGTTTAATGGCCCCCTAAAACAGGGAACTATTTTATTCCCAGTTTGTTTTTGAGGTTAAGTTACTCACCTAAGATCACACAACTAATAAATACCTAAGGTATGATTTAATGCAAGTCTGTTTGACCCAAAAGCTCTTATCAATTACTGTCTTCCCAGAAACTTAATACTCTCATTTAATTTGGCTCTTAGTGCACAACTGGCCAGAATACAGATCTTCACAGACCTTCTGTTATCATGATTTAAATATTGCAAAAGAACAGTTAATTCAATTAAAATCTATTATTTCTCTATTTCAAAATGTATGTCATGGGTTATACTTGAAATCTGGTTTATTTGGACAAAAGTGACCTGACAAAGCTCATAGCAAATAGAAAAATGTTATGTAGGACTAAAATATTGTTTTCACTTCAAAATTTAGCCATATGAATGAACCCATTTTTAAAAGCAGTTCTGAAGAAGCTTGTTTTTCTTAAAGCAGTAAGGAGAGGAGAAGGGTAATGCTATTTTTTTCTATTTAAATTGATATGAAGGTAATTGTGGCTTGAATTAATTATATATACATCTATGCCTACATACACACATAAGTGCACACATTAGAATACAAACTTAAACCAAGAGCCACTAGTGAAACGAATAATGTTAACTTACCTGCATCCATATCAGCAGTCAAAATTTCTGTTTCTTCTATAATAAAACAAAAAGTCAAAAAGTTCCAATATTTAAGGTTATATTTATAGTAAAAATTAAATCACTTAAATAATTTAAACTTTGATAACAATTTTCTGTCTTAAAACTTGTCCTCCCTTTAAAAAGGACAGTACAAATCCCCAGAGCAGATCGCCTATTTCCTTTCTATACCCTGGAAATTGTGAAGGCTCAGGAAGAATTGTGTAGAAATTTTGCAGGCATAGATTGGAGGTGTCTGCTGGCACAAGTGAATGGTGCAAGCATGGTGCTGCAGCTTTCTACATGTAGAGTAGGCAAAAACGCCCTGGGCAAAGAAGGAAAGCTTCTTTTTCAGCTCTGCTTCACAAAGTCTTTACATAAGGTAGGGAGCAGTCACTAACCAAAAGAGTCCTGAGCACCCGTTAAAAAGGCTTCTCTCATTTTGTACATAGTAAGTTACCTCTTACAGGGGTCATACCAAGATATTTCATTAGTTTCACTGTTAAGCATTGTTAATATTAGGCATTTAGGATGCAGAAGTCAAAAGAAAAATAATTCTCCCTTCTTCCTTAGAATTTTCCTTGAAGTTAGGGAATGACGCCAACTTCATTCTGCTGCCCTAGGATGTTCCAGAGGACAGGATCATGGTTTCTTTGACCTGGGGTTTCTGAAGGTAGGTTCCCACAACATTGTGCTCTGTCTTGGATGAGGATGTGGCTATGGATGACACGGCCCAGAGTGACAGTGTTACTTTGCTGCAGCAATCATGTGTCTTGTCCCTGGACTTCCCAAGTTCTTTTTGGGAGAGATATAGATGTATCCACCTACCTAGGTTATTTTCTGGGGCAGAGAGAGACCCTACTCAGAAGCTTTCACGAAAGCACTGCCATGAGTCAAAGAGAAGACACAAATAGTTATTAAGTGTTCAACAAAGGAAGGTGGGAGAAGTTCAGGGCAGCTGAGGTGTACTGGGTACCAGGAGAGCAGCATAAAGCTCCCAAAGCACAAACAAGATCAACAATGACTTTGATTACAGAAAGATTAAGAATTTCTATTCAACAAAGCACACTATGGATAAAGCTAACAGATGGGTGACAGAAAGGAAGATGGTATTTGGCAATGCCTAACACTGAAACCAGATTAACATCTGGGATGCAAATCAGCAAGAAGCCTACAAACTCAATATGAAATTAGGCAAAAGACATGAACTGGCTTAAGCATAGAAGAAAGAAAATGAAGAGGAGCCTCAAAAAGCTAATATACATATGAAGAGAAATTCAAAAGCATTGGTTATTACAAAAATTGAAATTAATAAATAATGCTGTAGAACCTGACATAATGAGACCAGCAAAATTAGAAAGTTGCAGAATACTTCATGTTGGTAAGGTTGAGGAGAATGCTTGGGCATTGCTAGCACAGGTGAGGACCGGTGTGCTCTGCCAAAGAATACACGGGCACTAATCAAGCTAACCAGATGCACAGATGCGTACTCCACGGCCGAGCAACTCCTTGCTCAGCAAGATGGCTCAGAGAAGTCCTCCTGCACATCATCACAGAGAAAAGTTACCAAAGTGTGGCTGTGGGCTGAGCGCCCATTACTGAGAGAGTAGAGGGTAAATGTGAAAGATGAACTCCTGCAGTGTCTTATTCAGCAGCTGGAAGCAGCAAGTTAGGTGAACACAAAGCAACACAGACAGATCTTTAAAATGTAATACTTTGTGAAAAGGAAAAAGGGAAATATGAGATCTGTGACACAATACTGTATGAATGCTTACATTTATGCTTACAAATAATACACATTGGACAAGAATGTGTACAAGCAAAAAAGACATCCATGCTAACTCACATTAAGATGGTTGCCTATGGGGAAGGGGAGTAGTATAGGGATAAAGGAGAGTAAATAAAACAAGAGAGGGGCCGTGTTCTGACCAATGGCGGTCATGGACAATGAGCAGAGGACTATCATTAGTCCAAGACTAGGAAGGAAGGAAGGGAAAGAGGGAGGGAAGGGGAGAAGGAATAAAGGAGAAAAAAACACAGCAGCCTTGGAGGGCAAAAGAACAAGGGAGGGACTACAGAGAAATAACTGAGATAAAGCATTTAGAATAGGAGTGATCTTGAGCATATAAAAGTCTGCAAGGCATCCTAAGAAATCCTGAGGGGGACCACGAAATTCTGGTAGTCATTTTATGTGAATACTAAAGGAAAGGCTGGCCCTGAAGAGCTGGAGGATTTGGGGACATCTGGCTTACAAAAGTAAATAAGAAAATACTGGTCATAAAAAGATGCTATCTTTTCTTGGTGGCAATTTCTTCAGAAGCTGCCTTGATAGTGAGGAAATAGTAAAGGAAGAGGACAAAGGTACTCAGCAAAAGTGAAATGCGTAGGGAATGGTCCACTTTCAGTGATTTTTGGGTTAGCAGGCTGTAGAAGGGGAGTGTGGGAATGGAAGTTTATCACACTGTGAAATATGGCCTCTGTGCCTAAACTAACATTAAAACTGGGTTAGTGGTAACATGGTCATATTATCCTCAGTTAATAATTACATTAAAATAGAAGATGATAGCAGTACTTATGTTTTGTTTTAATTCTGAAACAGCCCAAGAGTTCAATAAAAATTTTACCTTGATTTGCACGTAAAAGGCCTGAAGAAAACAAAAACAAAAACAAAAAATTTACCACTACAAAGGACAATTTTTTATTTGAGAAAAGTGTCCACGTCAATATGCTAAACATATATCATAAAAACAAAATATCTTATTCTTGTTTTCAACTCTGTAACATAAAATTTCTACTATAAAAATAGATTTACCTTCATTTTCAGGAGGTCCAGCTCCTAAAAACAAAACAAAAAGCTCACTGTAGCAGAGATACTTTTCACTTGAATAAAATATACACAAACCATTGCAACTTCAGAAATAGCATAACAACCTAAGTTAATATTTACAAAAAGTTAAAAGGGAACCACAGTATGCCATCTTAATTTGATTTTTAATATCGCATGACAAATTTTCATCCTGCATTTAAACACATACCAATTTCACCACAGTAAGGAAATCATTTTAACTTGAGTTTTAAAAAGAAATTCATATCTTAGATATACTGAACACATACCCAATAGCAAGTGTACTATATACAGTTATACAAAATGTGTAACTCTTTTTAATTATATTAATACAAATTGGGCTTATAAAGGATAAATGAAATCATGATGTACTTCAAACCTCCCTTGGGTTAGTGATTCTGATCTGTCCACATAAAGGACACTCACTTACTCTTTCTTAGAGGGGGAATAATTAGAACCAGTGCTGAAATACAAAAAGGGGAGTTTACTCCGAAAGAGGGTGAACTGAAGTAACAAGGACAGTTGGCTGAATGTATTTTTGCTAACAATTTAAGAAATTGGTAAGAAAAGTAAGCTTTATGTTGCAGTTACTACTGGGCAATGGGATATTTTTTTCTGTTGAAAAATTGTGTTCTTTGATCTTAAACTTTAGAGTTTTAAATCAAGAGGAGAAGGAGAGAGGAGAAGGGAAAGAAGAGGAGGAGGGGAACGAAACCCAAAAAGTTATTACACTGAAGAAGTGAAATTAAGCTATTAACTTCAGAGAAAGACAAATATTGTTTACCTCACTCATATGTGGAATCTGAAAAAAACTTTAGAAAAAGATATCAGATTTGTGGTTACTAGAGGCAGGGGATTGATGGTGGGAATTTGAGTGAAGGCAATCAAAAATACAAACTTCTAGTTATAACCTAAGTATGTACTGGGGATAGTAATATACAGCATGGTGACTAGTTAACACTGCTTTATGGTGTATTTGAAACTTGCTGAAAGAGTAAATCTTAAAGTTCTTATCAAGAAGAAAACATAACTTTTGGTGACTATATGAGGTGACGGATGTTAACTACATTTACTGTGGTAATCATTTCTCAATATATGTATGTCAAGTCATTATGCTGTATACCTTAAAGTTATACAATGCTGTATGTCAGTTGTATCATAATTAAACTGAAGTGTGGGGGGGAATCTGTAAAGTTTAACTGGCAAAAGTCATAATTTATTGTCCTCCTCCCTGAAAAATCTTTTGAAAGTTATTTTCTCACTCTAAGGATTTAACTACCTTTAATGAACATAAAAGTATTTTGCTCAACTGCTTATATTATATTCCCTTCAAAAGAAATTATATGATTTGAGATCCTTAAAAGTACTTGGTGGGGAGGGATCGGAAGATGGCGGCGTGAGTAGAGCAGTGGAAATCTCCTCCCCAAACCACATTTATCTATGAAAATATAAAAAAGACAACTCTTCCTAGAATAAAGACCAGAGGACACAGGACAATATCCAGACCACATCCGCACCTAAGAGAACCCAGCGCCTCGTGAAGGGGGTAAGATACAAGCCCCGGCCCGGCGGGAGCCGAGCGCCCATCCCCCCAGCTCCCGGCGGGAGAAGAGCAGGCAGAGCGGGAGGGAGACGGAGCCCAGGACTGCCGAACACCCAGCCCCAGCCATCCGGGCCAGAGTGCAGACACAGTGCATGCGCAGGGGGCCCTGGATACTAGGGAAACAGGGCAGCAAGACCAGTGAGCAGGCACCGGAGGCTGGGCGCCGGAGGACATAAGAAAAGCGAGCGACCAATGTTTTTTTTTGCTGTTTTGTTTTGGCGAGCGCTTTTTGGAAGTCTTAAAGGGATAGGGACCCCAGTACTAGGGAAACAGGGCAGCAAGAACAGTGAGCGGGCACTGGAGGCCTGGCGTCAGAGGACACCAGAAAAGCGAGTGACCATTTTTTGTTTTTTTTTGCTGTTTTGCTTTGGCGAGCGCTTTTTGGAAGTCTTAAAGGGATAGGGACCCCAATACTAGGGAAACAGGGCAGCAAGACCGGTGAGCAGATGCCTGAGGCTGGCGCCGGAGAATAAAGAAAAACGAGCAGACACCTTTTTTTTTTTTGTGGTCGTTGTTTTGTTTTGGCGGGTGCTTTTTGGAAGTCTTAAAGGGGCAGGGCGGGACACTTAATCCAGAGGTAGGGAATCCGGGGATCTCTGGGCACCCAAACCCCTGGGCAGCAGGGAGCAGGGAGGCCCCTTACGGAGATAAATAGCCTCCCAGCCACTCCCCCTCCAACAGGACTCCACCACTTTGGAGGAGCTGCCCAAGCCAGGCCACGCCCACAGCAACAGCGGAGATAAACTCCATAGCAGCCGGGCAGGAAGCAGAAACCCTGTCTGCGTGCAGCTGCCCAGCACAAGCCACTAGAGATCGCTGTTCTCCCAGGAGACGAGGGCCACAAACCAACAAGAAGGGAAGTTCTTCCAGCCATCACTTGTTCCAGCTCTGCAAACTATTCTTATAACCATGAAAAGGCAAAGCTACAGGCAGACAAAGATCACAGAGACAACACCAGAAAAGGAGACAGACCTAACCAGTCTTCCTGAAAAAGAATTCAAAATAAGAATCATAAACATGCTGACAGAGATGCAGAGAAATATGCAAGAGATATGGGATGAAGTCCGGAGGGAGATCACAGATGCCAGAAAGGAGATCACAGAAATGAAACAAACTCTGGAAGGGTTTATAAGCAGAATGGATAGGATGCAAGAGGCCATTGATGGAATTGAAACCAGAGAACAGGAACGCATAGAAGGTGACATAGAGAGAGAGAAAAGGATCTCCAGGAATGAAACAATATTAAGAGAACTGTGTGACCAATCCAAAAGGAACAATATCCGTATTATAGGGGTTCCAGAAGAAGAAGAGAGAGGAAAAGAGATGGAAAGTATCTTAGAAGAAATAATTGCTGAAAACTTCCCCAAACTGGGGGAGGAAATAATCGAACAGACCACGGAAATGCACAGAACCCCCAACAGAAAGGATCCAAGGAGGACAACACCAAGACACATAATAATTAAAATGGCAAAGATCAAGGACAAGGAAAGAGTTTTAAAGGCAGCTAGAGAGAAAAAGGTCACCTATAAAGGAAAACCCATCAGGCTAACATCATATTTCTCGACAGAAACCCTACAGGCCAGAAGAGAATGGCATGATATATTTAATACAATGAAACAGAAGGGACTTGAACCAAGGATACTGTATCCAGCATGACTACCATTCAAATATGACGGTGGGATTAAACAATACCCAGACAAACAAAAGCTGAGGGAATTTGCTTCCCACAAACCACCTCTACAGAACATCTTACAGGGACTGCTCTAGATGGGAGCACTCCTAGAAAGAGCACAGCACAAAACACCCAACATATGAAGAATCGAGGAGGAGGAATAAGAAGGGAGAGAAGAAAAGACTCTCCAGACAGTGTATATAACAGCTCAATAAGTGAGCTAAGTTAGGCAGTAAGATACTAAAGAGGCTAACCTTGAACATTTGGTAACCACAAATTTAAAGCCTGCAATGGCAGTAAGTACATATCTTTCAATAGTCACCCTAAATGTTAATGGGCTGAATGCACCAATCAAAAGACACAGAGTAACAGAATGGATAAAAAAGCAACACCCATCTATATGCTGCTTACAAGAAACTCACCTCAAACCGAAAGACATGTACAGACTAAAAGTCAAGGGATGGAAAAACATATTTCAAGCAAACAACAGTGAGAAGAAAGCAGGGGTTGCAGTACTAATATCAGACAAAATAGACTTCAAAACAAAGAAAGTAACAAGAGATAAAGAAGGACACTACATAATGATAAAGGGCTCAGTCCAACAAGAGGATATAACCATTCTAAATATATATGCACCCAACACAGGAGCACCAGCATATGTGAAACAAATACTAACAGAACTAAAGGGGGAAATAGACTGCAATGCATTCATTCTAGGAGACTTCAACACACCACTCACCCCAAAGGATAGATCCACCGGGCAGAAAATAAGTAAGGACACAGAAGCACTGAACAACACAGTAAAGCAGATGGACCTAATAGACATCTATAGAACTCTACATCCAAAAGCAACAGGATATACATTATTCTCAAGTGCACATGGAACATTCTCCAGAATAGACCACATACTAGGCCACAAAAAGAGCCTCAGAAAATTCCAAAAGATTGAAATCCTACCAACCAACTTTTCAGACCACAAAGGCATAAAACTAGAAATAAACTGTACAAAGAAAGCAAAGAGGCTCACGAACACATGGAGGCTTAACAACACGCTCCTAAATAATCAATGGATCAATGACCAAATCAAAATGGAGATCCAGCAATATATGGAAACAAATGACAACAACAACACTAAGCCCCAACTTCTGTGGGACACAGCAAAAGCAGTCTTAAGAGGAAAGTATATAGCAATCCAAGCATATTTAAAAAAGGAAGAACAATCCCAAATGAATGGTCTAATGTCACAATTATCGAAATTGGAAAAAGAAGAACAAATGAGGCCTAAGGTCAGCAGAAGGAGGGACATAATAAAGATCAGAGAAGAAATAAATAAAAGTGAGAAGAATAAAACAATAGCAAAAATCAATGAAACCAAGAGCTGGTTCTTCGAGAAAATAAACAAAATAGATAAGCCTCTAGCCAGACTTATTAAGAAGAAAAGAGAGTCAACACAAATCAACAGTATCAGAAACGAGAAAGGAAAAATCACGACAGACCCCACAGAAATACAGAGAATTATTAGAGAATACTATGAAAACCTATATGCTAACAAGCTGGGAAACCTAGGAGAAATGGACAACTTCCTAGAAAAATACAACCTTCCAAGACTGACCGAGAAAGAAACAGAAAATCTAAAGACCTATTACCAGCAGCGAAATTGAAGCAGTAATCAAAAAACTACCAAAGAACAAAACCCTGGGGCCAGATGGATTTACCTCGGAATTTTATCAGACATACAGGGAAGACATAATACCCATTCTCCTTAGAGTTTTCCAAAAAATAGAGGAGGAGGGGATACTCCCAAACTCATTCCATGAAGCTAACATCACCCTAATACCAAAATCAGGCAAAGACACCACCAAAAAAGAAAACTACAGACCAATATCCCCGATGAACGTAGATGCAAAAATACTCAACAAAATATTAGCAAACCGAAGTCAAAAATACATCAAAAGGATCATACACCATGACCAAGTGGGATTCATCCCAGGGATGCAAGGATATTACAACATTCGAAAGTCCATCAACATCATCCACCACATCAACAAAAAGAAAGACAAAAACCACACGATCATCTCCATAGATGCTGAAAAGGCATTTGACAAAGACCAACATCCATTCATGATAAAAACTCTCAGCAAAATGGGAATAGAGGGCAAGTACCTCAACATAATAAAGGCCATCTATGATAAACCCACAGCCAACATTATATTTAACAGCGAGAAGCTGAAAGCATTTCCTCTGAGATCGGGAACTAGACAGGAATGCCCACTCTCTCCACTGTTATTTAACAGAGTACTGGAGGTCCTAGCCACAGCAATCAGACAAAACAAAGAAATACAAGGAATCCAGATTGGTAAAGAAGAAGTTAAACTGTCACTATTTGCAGATGACATGATACTGTACATAAAAAACCCTAAAGACTCCACCCCAAAACTACTAGAACTGATATCAGAATACAGCAAAGTTGCAGGATACAAAATCAACACACAGAAATCTGTAGCTTTCCTATACACTAACAATGAACCAACAGAAAGAGAAATCAGGAAAACAACTCCATTCACAATTGCAACAAAAAAAATAAAATACCTAGGAATAAACCTAACCAAAGAAGTGAAAGACTTATACTCTGAAAACTACAAGTCACTCTTAAGAGAAATTAAAGGGGACACTAACAGATGGAAACTCATCCCATGCTCATGGCTAGGAAGAATTAATATCGTCAAAATGGCCATCCTGCCCAAAGCAATATACAGATTTGATGCAATCCCTATGAAACTACCAGCAACATTCTTCAATAAACTGGAACAAATAATTCAAAAATTCATATGGAAACACCAAAGACCCAGAAGAGCCAAACCAATCCTGAGAAAGAAGAATAAAGTAGGGGGGATCTCACTCCCCAACTTCAAGCTCTACTATAAAGCCATAGCAATCAAGACAATTTGGTACTGGCACAAGAGCAGAGCCACAGACCAATGGAACAGACTAGACAATCCAGACATTAACCCAGACATATATGGTCAATTAATATTTGATAAAGGAGCCATGGACATACAAGGGCGAAATGACAGTCTCTTCAACAGGTGGTGCTGGCAAAACTGGACAGGTACATGTAGGAGAATGAAACTGGACCATTGTCTAACCCCATATACAAAAGTAAACTCAAAATGGATCAAAGACCTGAATGTAAGTCATGAAACCATTAAACTCTTGGAAGAAAACATAGGCAAAAACCTCTTAGACATAAACATGAGTGACCTCTTCTTGAACATATCTCCCCGGGCAAGGAAAACAACAGCAAAAATGAATAAGTGGGACTATATTAAGCTGAAAAGCTTCTGTACAGCAAAAGACACCATCAATAGAACAAAAAGGAACCCTACAGTATGGGAGAATATATTTGAAAATGACACATCCGATAAAGGCTTGACATCCAGAATATATAAAGAGCTCACACGCCTCAACAAACAAAAAACAAATAACCCAATTAAAAAATGGGCAGAGGAACTGCACAGACAGTTCTCCAAAAAAGAAATACAGATGGCCAAGAGACACATGAAAAGATGCTTCACATCACTAATTATCAGAGAAATGCAAATTAAAACTACAATGAGGTATCATCTCACACCAGTAAGGATGGCTGCCATCCAAAAGACAAAGAACAACAAATGTTGACGAGGCTGTGGAGAAAGGGGAACCCTCCTACACTGCTGGTGGGAATGTAAGTTAGTTCAACCATTGTGGAAAGCAGTATGGAGGTACATCAAAATGCTCAAAACAGACTTACCATTTGACCCAGGAATTCCACTCCTAGGAATTTACCCTAAGAATGCAGCAATCAAGTATGAGAAAGATCAGTGCAGCCCTATGTTTATCGCAGCACTATTTACAATAGCCAAGAATTGGAAGCAACCTAAATGTCCATCGGTAGATGAATGGATAAAGAAGATGTGGTACATATACGCAATGGAATACTACTCAGCCATAAGAAAAGGGCAAATCCTACCATTTGCAGCAACATGGATGGAGCTGGAGGGTATTATTCTCAGTGAAACAAGCCAAGCGGAGAAAGAGAAATACCAAATGATTTCACTTATCTGTGGAATATAAGAACAAAGGAAAAACTGAAGGAACAAAACAGCAGCAGAATCACAGAACTCAAGAATGGACTAACAGGTACCAAAGGGAAAGGGACTGGGGAGGATGGGTGGGAGGGAGGGATAAGGGGAGGGGGGAAGTAGGGGGGTACTAAGATTAGCATGCATGGAGGGGTAGGAGAAAAGGGCGGGCTGTACAACACAGAGAAGGCAAGTAGTGATTCTACAACATTTTTCTATGCTGATGGACAGTGACTGTAAAGGGGTTTATAGGGGGGACCTGGTATAGGGGAGAGCCTATTAAACATAATATTTGTCATGTAAGTGTAGATTAGTGATACCAAAAAAAAAAAAAAAAAGGGCAGTTCCTGTGTGGTAACCTCCAATGAGTTCTACACAAGGGTATAAAGGGCATATAAAAGTGTAGGCAAAGGGTCTGTTTGCGTTTATACAGAAGATCAAAGCCTAATTGGGCTACCCTGAAAATGAACTAAGATACGATATGAAAGAGAACTTCCAACATCAGCACTCTCTGGAAGATCATGCCAGAAGATGATCATCAAAAAGCCCCAACAAAGATCCACGCACTGCTACAGCTGTAGATGCACTCATCCCACCAGTTCCTGGACTTGCCATGGGAATGAGGAAGGAGATACCTAAGCTGGCCTGTGCATACAGTAAAACAGCAAATTTGACTGGATCTATACTGTTGGAAGTCAACCAAGAATTAGGAGAAGTGCAAATTGTAGCTCTCCAAAATCTTACAACTACAGACTATTTACTGTTAAAAGAACATATGGGATGTGAGCAGTCCCCAGGAATGGACTGTTTTAATTTGTCTGATTTCTCTCAGACTGTTCAAGTTCAGTTGGACAATATCCACCATATCATAGATAAGTTTTCACAAATGCCTAAGATGCCTAACTGGTTTTCTTGGTTTCACTGGAGATGGCTGGTAATTACAGGTATGCTTTGGTTATGTAACTATACTCTTATTATGTTAATGTGTGTGTGCAATTTAAGTAGTAGCTTAAAACCTATACATGCTGAAGTTACTCTACAAGAAGATATGTCAAAGAAATAATCAATCTTCCCATGTTTTCTTCCACCTGCTACTTCTATAACTTTTCTTCTTCCTTCCTAATTACAACCCTTAAATAGAATTCGTGCCTCATATCAAATTTACCGAGTATCATAATTCTTCCAAGTGGTAAAGATACCTCAAGACAAATGCTGGGCATAGAAGCTACAGGGCATAAATATGCAAAGAAATAAAAAGCTAACCATTTCAAACAATAAGGCTTCTCTCTCACTTACCAACTTTACATTTCCCTGTATGGCCCCGGAAGATGACTGGTTAGCCAGAGATGGGTAAGATTCCTCAAGGGAGGAACAACCTAAGACAGTCACAGTCTCAGGGGGTCATCAGGTGAGAAATTGGGGATTAACAGAGGTGAGGCTTAGAACCTCACCCCCCCTGTTCTGAGAGAAATCTTCTGCATACGTGGATGTTTTATTGCCCTTGTCTAGCCTGGATTAACACATAGTCTACAGGCACACACCTGATCATCTACATTTGCTCTCTTACAACACTAAACTGTTTTCTACCTTTATCTTGTATCTACCTACCACTTCAGCATTTTATTAAAAATAATAATAATAAAGAGAGAAATGTGGTATCCACATATAAATCAAGTATAAAAATCAAATGAGTATTCATATTTGAACTGACTGTTTATAGTTCATAATGCATGCGCAAAACCGAAAGTTTCTGTGATGACTGCCCTTGTACTGTTCACTATGTAACTTATTCACTATGTAAGAATTTGTTCTCCATGTAAGAACTTGTTTGTTATGCCTCAGAAGATTGGAGACTGATGAAAATTAGGCTTGGGGTGGATTAATGATTGTGCATTGAGCATTGACTCCCCTATACAGAATTTTATTGTTGTTAACAACCATTTGATCAATAAATATGAGAGATGCCCTCACAAACAAACAAACAAACAAACAAAAAAGTACACACTTCCAATAAATAAGTAACCGGGATGTAATGTATAGCATAAGGAATATAGTCAAAATATTGTAACAACTTGGTATGGTGATAGTTGGAACCTAGAATTATCATGTATATAATTGTTGAATCACTATGTTGTACACCTGAAACTAATGTAATGTAATACTGTGTGTCAACTACCCTTCAATAAAAAATAATTATCTACAAAAAAAAAAAAAAAAAAAAAGTACTTGGCATACTAGATAATGCCAAATGATACAGGACCAGATCCTATAGCCCATGGAGTATGTTGCTTTATTTCATTTATCTTTATTTCTCATGAAGTTTGAGCAATAATCACCTTTTTCTTTTTGTATAATTCATGATACAGAGCAATGACATTAATTATACTTTGCGTTCTGTAACATCATATCAAAGGCTTGAAATCACTCATAATGGGAGTATTTAAACCACAGAAATTAGCAAAAGCCACAAATCAGGGATACTCCTCCCTTTCCAAAGCCAATTTTAAACATTTGCGAGCACAACACTGGACAAATTCCATAAATGAGGTGGATACAAGCACTCCCACTCACCCCATAGACTTCACCATCTTTGTTGAAAGCAGCTCCTTCCTTTCAATTCTTAGGGAAAGACCCTTGAAGTCACCCTTGGTTGCTCATTTCTTCTCACATACCCATCCAATCTACCAATGAATCTTTTTGTCCCTAGCTTCATAACATTTCCAGAATCTGACTGTTTCTCATCATTTCCACTCCTACCAACTTCTGCTAGTCACTATCGTCTCATACCCAGATTACTGCAGTAGCTTCTTAATGGTCTCCCTGCCCTAGTATAGCCTATTCCTCCCCAGCAACCAGAATAAACTTAAATTGTAAGTCTGATCATGTCACTCCTCTGCTTAAAGTCCCCATTTCACTCACTAACAGGACTTGATCTGCCCTGATCCCCCACTCCAGCCACCTCTCCAATCCCTCCTACTGTTGGTCCTCTAATCTCTCATCACCACCACCTGTACACCTGCCACACTCACCCCGTGCTGCTTATTCCTCAAAGATACTGCAATTGTCTGCCTTAGGGACATTGCACGGTTGGCTGCCTGTGCAGAACACTGGCTCAATCATTTCTTTCAGCCATTTACTTAAAAGTAACATCCGTGAGTGAGCCTTCCCAGGCCACCTTATCTAAAAATTTCACAAGTTATTTTCAACATTTTATATCCTTTCCTTGCCTTATTTTTTTTCTTAGTACTAATTATTTTACTAGATATTTTACTTACTTCTCTTGTTTATTGTCTCTCTTTGTCCACTAGAATGTAAAATCTATGAAGGGGAAGGTATTTTTGAAATGTTATTTACTGTTTTAACCCCAGATTCTAGAACAGGGCCTGGCATACACAGTAAGAACTTAATAAATATGCATTGAGTACATTAATAAATGTAATAAGTTTTTCCTCCAGAAAGCATTATTGATAGGAAAGAAATCAGTCTGTGCAGCACAGAATAGGTACCTAGTAAGTATTTTTTTCACCATTGGAGGTTTTTCAATAAGCACCAAAAAGCAAAGAGCATCAATTCATTGCTTTGAAACTTGATAAGTAAAGGGAAAGAATTAGACATTATTCTGCCTTTTTACTATGAACTTCATTTCATGCAAAGAAGATAGCTGATGAAGGAAAGTTCTTCTCTATAGAATACAGTTAATAAATGCAGAAGGAATGTTGAATTAGAAACCACTATTTTATAGTTCCTATTGACAAAGTAGTTATAGGCAAAGGCTACTAGAAACCACTACACATGCTAGAAACAATTAAGGTTAAAGGCTCTGGGGGAACTTTTTATAGCAGAGATCAAGTCATCAGTCAGCATCACTAAAGAAGGGATAACCAGACACCATGACATTACATTTACTAGGAAGTACACAGCACCACCCATCAAGAATTCTTGCCCCAAATATTGAACTTCACATCTAATGAAATCTCTATAAATTCAGAATAAGGAACATCCTTATAAGGTAAATGACCCAGTTTCTCTAAAACAAACAAACAAACAGACAAACACACACACACACACACAAACAAACAAACCAATGGCATGAAAAAAATTGGAGGTGGATAGGTGAGTAACTCTTAAATAGTAAAAGAGACTTTAAAACATTAATAATCATACACAATGTCAGATTCTCTTGGATCCTGATTCCAACACATTAATTCTAACAAGACATTTTTGAGATAGTTAGGAAATTTGAACATGGTTTCTTATTAAGCAGTGTTAGGGAATCATTAGCTTTAGGTGCACTAATGATAGGATGGTTGCAGATTTAAAGTGTTTTTATCACGAGATATGTATATGGGTGAAATAACACAGTATCTGAACTTTGCTTTAAAATAAACTAACAAACTGAACAAGACTGGCAAAATACTGATAATTGCTGAGGCTGAGAAATGGATACATATGGATTCATTCTAATAGTCTGTCTATTTCTGTTATGTGGGAACTTTTCTAATAAAAAGTTCTGAAATAACAAATAAATGAAAATACAGAGAAGAGCATTCCACAGCTCTTCAAATGCCTACTCAGTGGTATTCTTACTGCTACACCTTCCTGTGACCACTTAAGATTATAATCTACCTAAAAAAGTTACAGAATCCCTGGATTGAATAATGAAAAAGAGTAATTACCTTTTAAATTATTTTCACAACCAATTTCATCTTCTCCTGTAATGCAGTCCACCTCACCGTTGCACTTATACTGGTTTGGAATGCAAACACCTGATTTGCAAAAGAAACTTTTGCCTTGGCACCCTACATAAACATAAATAGAAGTTTTTTTGTTTTTGTTTTATCACAGTTTTTAAAATTGAATGAGACAGAATTTCAAATTCAATGTAAAGTTATTTTTACTTTTTTAGTCAGAAGAATGCATTTTGGGGATTTAAAGGCTAGATTTTATCTCTACCTTTACAGCACAGCTCGTCACTTTGGTCTCCACAATCATTGATACCATCACAGGCCTTCTTTTGAGGAATGTGTTTCCCATTCACACAATGAAAGGCATCATCATTTGTTGGAGCAACTGTAAAGTAGGAATTGTCTTTTTGAAATTTATTTTTGGAGTTACACGCAACATCATTATCATGTTTTTGGAATAATGGGGACATTAAGATAAAGTCAGGCATCAAATAAAAATGATGTAATAAAATGTATCGGTAGCACAAAATAACATATATGGTTAATAAGGAAAATAAGTACCAATGCTGGTTTCTGGAGGCCCTTTCATTATCTCTGAAAACCGGTATTTATTGTGGGGGTCTCTATTTGCTGAGATTGAGGGAGGGGGCTCAGGAATCAGAAACCCTTGCTGATGCTGGCAAACACTGGTACCCATTAATTCCTTTTATGCTACTACACTAATCCTCCCTCCACCCCAGGCCCAAGACTTCGCTGCGCAGTGCCATTTACATTTTTGTGGGACTTTTTTTTAAGCACCAAAAAGGCATTGTGCATTAACACCATATATATGGCTAACATATTCCAAGGTCAGTATGGAGAAGAAAAGTGGCAGTGACTACCTTGAAATGGAAGCATGGATGTGGTTACTTAAACATTTTAAAGGAATGTATATAGTCTGAACCTCTTAAAGGACATGTGGAGGTTTCTTCTGATGTTTGACTTGTGTTTGTTATATTAAGTTTAATCCAGATGTTCAAGGAAGCAAAAGGCAGCTTTACTTCCAAAATAGGAACATGGATAGAAGTAATATTTGAATGGAAAAGTACAATAGGGGAAAAGTACCAATGTAGGCTCTAAAACCCCAAACATGATTTCTTCCTCTATGACTGGCAACTGGGTATCCATCATTTGTTTGTTTACTATAGACTTGGCATGAAATAAACAACCTTGAACGAAGGGAAAATATCAGGTAAATACTCTACCAACCTGCATTTGGCGTGTAACATACCACACCAGCTAAACCCTGGTAACTGTGAGCTGGGGCACTGGTAAAAGTACATTCAGCCAAACTGGTCTCTAATCCTCGACAATGCACATTCAGACATTCAGTGGAATTTGTACGGAGATCTCCAGGAATATTAAACCTTCCTTTAGTACCAAGAGCACCCCTACAAATAGAATAAATGAAACATTAGGGTAGAATAAATAGTACTTCTCATTTACAACCTTATTATAGGAGGTAAGATACTAGAGCAATTTCCTCTTATTTTCTATACACGAATGACAGATTGGGCAAGATGCTTAAATTCTCTGAGCCTCAAATATCTTCACCTGTAAAAGGAATTACAACTACCTCACTGAGTTTTATAAATATTAACAAAAATAATCCATTTAAACTAACTAGCTGAAACAAGGCAAGCACTCAACAAATATTGGTTTCCTCTTCTCTGTTTTTTGTTAAGGAGGAATGCTTCTCCACTACTGATGTTTTCTTCCAACCTGAGATGTGCCATTTCTGGCCTCTCTCCATCTCTTAATTTGTCTTCTATCCAGGAAAGGAAGTGTATTAATTTGTTCAGGAAACTGTGGAAATATAAACCAGGCTGTCAGTCCAGCTCTTTCACCTTCTCCTGAAAGATGCATACCCCATGCTGTAGGCCTACCATGGTTGCTTAGTATTTGGGAAATTAAGTTGGTTTAAGTCTAGCAGGTTCATTTTGCTTTTACACTAAGCTACATCCTCAATTCAGCCTTGACAGTATTAAGGTGATATTTTGGCATCTATATGCCATTGCTTGAGCTTCTCAACTTTTCCAGAGTTTGTATGGGTAGAGGGCTACCTCAATGACCCAATATCCTAGAGACGATGAGTTATGTATAGTGAACTATCTTCCAGGACATTCACTTGCCCCCTGATTCTCTTTAGAAGTAAGTGGAAGCAAGCAAACAAACAAAAAACTAAAAAAAAGAAAAAAGGAAGTGGGAAAAATGGATTAAAAATAAAAAGTTGAGAAAAGATGCATCAGGCAAATAGAAACAAAAATAAAGCAGTAATGGCAATATAAATATCAGATAAATTAGAATGAAAGGAAAAAAGAGAACAATTAAAGGGAACAAGGAGGATATTTTTAATTATTTCAGATACATAACAAGATATGGTAGTTATGAAAGTGTCCCAAACAGCATCAAAATATGAGAGCAAATGAGAGCCATTTGGGGCAATCTAAGAGGTGAGTAACCTGAAAAACCTCTCAACCTGAAACTATCCAAAAGTAAAAGATAAAATATAATAAATACCCTCAATGAACTCTTAAGGAAACTGAGAGCTTATCCTGGCTGAATCAGAAAAGTCTGTCCATGAGCTTATGCAAAATAAGATAAGAACAAAATCCTGAGAGATCAAAGACTGAGAGAGTTTATCATTAGATTAACTTGTAGGTTGTAGGTCACAAACTGTCTAAAATCAGAAATACTCTGTGCCTCAACTAAATGATAAGAGACTCTCACTAATGAAATACTAGCAGATGTAGTCTAGGAAGAAGAAAACTAAATCAAGAATGAAGGAGTGAGATGCAAGAAGCAAGAACAAACCAAGACGTTGTTTAACATGCAGTAAATCTGAGTAAGCAATGACTGAATGAGAATAATAATAATTGCTCATTACATTGATATAGTAGCTGTCTTCAGGGATATAAAAAACAAGGTGGACCTAAATACTGGAAACTTGATGGGATTATGACATTCTTTGTATTATTCCTGAAGAGAATGAAGACTTCCTAAGTCAAGGTCTCATAGCATAATGTAAAGATAACCACTAAAAAAATAGAAATAGAATGTATATAATTTCTAAATCAAGAGAGGAATAAAGGGGGGAAGATTAAAAAAACCTTATTAACATAATAGAAGTTGGAGGATTGGATTAAAGATGGTAGCATGAGAGGTTAGACAGGGACCTCCTCCTAAAACCACATATAATACAAAAATACAATTAATACAACTAATCCTCAAAGAGCAACAGGAAAGAAGGCTACACTAGACTACATAGACCTGCAGAAAAGAGCAGACTTCACGGAACTGAGTAATGTACCAAAGCTGTGACCCAGAGGGGCCTAAGCCCTTCCCCCACCCGAGCTCACTGGTGGGAGGAAGAGAAACAGAGTGGGGAGGGAGTGGAGGCCTGGGACTGCTGAACACTTAGCCCTGGAGATCTTTTCTGGGAGCATGAACCTACAATGCATGGTGCTCTGGTGATTTAGTGTGGTTGGAAAGCTAAGACAGGCAGAATACCTGGAGAGATGGAGATTCCAGCTGCTTGTGGAAAACAGGGATTCATATTCAGCTAATCTGGGTGGGCAGTCTGAGAGACTTCCTAAAAGTGAGAGGGCTGCTAAAGGGGCAAGGACTGCACAGAGCTTACTGCTCAAGAGAAAGGACAGGTAGACAAAATTGTCCTGGTGCACTCTGCCCAGCAGGTTAGGAGCTTAAACGATATTCAGGTGCTCTATCCCCCTGGCTGGCTACACAGCTCCAAGTACCCCCACCATGATATGCCTGCAGTGTCTTCCTCCCGGCTAGTCTGTACCTGGCTCAGGCTCACAAACCGGCAACCCCTGCCCAGGCATCAGGCCAGCCAGAGGGAAGCACTGCCTACAGCAACTACAAACGCAAAGCATAGAGGCTTACACCTGTGTGTTTGGCCCACTGGTTCTGGCAGTGGAGACAGGCATAGCAGCCGGGAAGCAAGAAACAGCTATTTCCTTCCCCCAAGCACCAACACCACTCCCCTGAGACCCCTGACACTACTTCAGGGGCTGAGCAGCTCCAGAGAATAGAGCTTCTGGGCACTAGAGTGCACCACAGACAAATTATGAAATGTCAAAGGAACCTGGTTCAAAGCAAAATTATGAATACACCTGAGAAAGATTCAAATGAAATCGACCTCATGAATCTTCCAGAAAGAGATTTCAAAATAAAAATCATTAACATTCTCATGGAGGTACAGAAAAATATTCAAGAACTCAGGAATGAATTTAGGAAGGAGATACAATCATTGAAGAACACAATGGAGGGTATTAAAAGCAGTTTAGATACAGTGGAGGAGACGATAAATGAAATAGAAATTAGGGAAATGGAACACAAAGAAGCTGAGGCACAGAGAAAAAAAGGATCTCTAAGAATGAAAGAATACTGAGAGAACTGTGTGACCAATACAAACAGAACAATATTCACATTATAGGGGTATCAGAAGAAGAAGAAGAGAGAAAAAGAGATAGAAAGTGTCTTTGAGGAAGTAATTGCTGAAAACTTCCCAAATCTGGGGAAGGAGATAGTCTCTCAGGCCATGGAAGTGCACAGATCTCCCAACACAAGGGACCCAAGGAAGACAACACCAAGACATATAATAATTAAAATGGCAAAGATCAAGGATAAGGACAGACTATTAAAAGCTTCCAGAGAGAGAAATAAGATCACATACAAAGGAAAGCCCACCAGGCTGTCTTCAGACATCTCAGCAGAAACCTTACAGGCCAGAAGGGAGTGGCATGATATATTTAATGCAATAAAGCAGAAGGGTCTAGGACCAAGAATACTTTATCTGGTGAGATTATCATTTAAATTTGAAGGAGGGAGTAAACAATTTTCACACAAGCTAATGCTGAGAGAATTTAGTTTCCACAAACCACCTCTACACTGTATTGTGGAGGGACTGCTCTAGATGGAAGTGTTCCTAAGGTTAAATAGTTGTCACCAGAGGTAATAAAAAGGGATAGACAAAGATTACAGAATATGATACCTAATATACAAAGATTGGAGGAGGAAGAAAAGGAGGGGGGAAAAAAAGAACCTTTAGATTGTGTTTGTAATAGCATACTAAGTGAGTTAAGTTAGACTCTAAGATAGTAAGGAAGTTACCTTTGAAGCTTTGCTAATCACAAATCTAAAGCCTGCAATGGCAATAAGTACACACCTATCAATAATCACCCTAAATGTAAATGGTCTGAATTCACCAATCAAAAGACATAGAGTCACTGAATGGATAAAAAAAACAAGACCCATCTATATGCTGCCTACAAGAGACTCACTTCAAACCAAAAGACATACACAGACTAAAAGTGAAGGAATGGAAAAAGATATTTCATGCAACTAATAGGGAGAAAAAAGCAGGTGTTGCAGTACTTGTATCAGACAAAATAGACTTCAAAACAAAGAAAGTCACAAGAGACAAAGAAAGACATTACATAATGATAAAGGGGTCAATCCAACAAGAGGATATAACCATTATAAATATCCATGCACCAACAAAGGAGCACCTTCTTATTGAAACAAATACTAACAGAATTATAAGGGGAAATAGAACGTAATGCATTCATTCTAGGAGACTTCAACTCTCCACTCACTCCAAAGATCAATCAGACAGAAAATAATTAAGGAGACAGAGGCACTGAACAACACATTAGAACAGGTGGACCTAACAGACATCTACAGAACTCTACACCCAAAAGCAGCAGGACACACATTCTTCTCAAGTGCACATGGAACATTTTCCAGAATAGACCACAAAAAGAGCTGCACTAAATTCAAAAAGATTGAAATTGTACCAACCAACTTCTCAGGTCATGAGTGTATAAAACTGGGAATAAATTGTACAAAGAAAACAAAAAGGCTCACAAACATATGGAGGCTTAAAAACATGCTTCTAAATAATCAAAAGATCAGTGACCAAATTAAAACAGAGATCAAGCAATATTTAGAGACAAATGAAAACAACAGCACAAAGCCCCAACTTCTGTGGGACACAGCAAAGGCAATTCTAAGAAGGAGGCATATAGCAGTCCAGGCCTATTTAAAGAAGGAAGAACAATCCCAAATGAATAGTCTAAATTCACAACTATTGCAACTGGAAAAAAGAAGAACAAATGAAGCCCAAAGTCAGCAGGAAGAGAGACATAGTAAAGATCAGAGAAGAAATAAATAAAATTGAGAAGAATAAAACAATCAAAAAAATTAATGAAACCAAGAGCTGCTTCTTTGAGGAAATAAACAAAATAGATAAACCCCTAGCCAGACTTATTAAGAAAAAAAAGAGGATCTACAAACATAAACAGAATCAGAAATGAGAAACAAAAAATCATGATGAACACCACAGAAATACAAAGAATTATTAGAGAATACTGTGAAAATCTATATGCTAACAAGTTGGAAACCTAGAAGAAAAGGACAACTTTCTACAAAAATACAACCTTCCAAGACTGACCAGAAAGAAACAGAAAATCTAAACAGACCAATTACTAGCAATGAAATTGAATCGGTAATCAAAAAACTACCCAAGAACAAAACCCCCAGACCACATGGATTCCCCACTGAATTTTATCAGACATTTAGAGAAGACATAACATATATTCTCCTTAAAGTTTTCCAAAAAATAGAAGAGGAGGGAATACTTTCAAACTCATTCTATGAAGCCAGCCTCTGTCCCTTTAATTATTTTTCTTTCTGGTTGATCTGTCCTTTGGAGTGAGTGGAGTGTTGAAGTTTCCTAGAATGAATGCATTACATTTTATTTCCCCTTTCAACATCCATTCACTCTAATACCAAAACCAGGCAAAGACACCACAAAAACTAAAACTACAGACAAATATCCCTGATGAACATAGATGCAAAAATACTCAACAAAATATTAGCAAACCGAATTAAAAAATACATCAAGAGGATCATACACCGTGATCAAGTCAGATTCATGTCAGGGATGCAAGGACAGTACAACATTCGAAATCCATCAACATCATCCACCACATCAACAAAAAGAAGGACAAAAAACACATGATAATCTCCATAGATGCTGAAAAAGCATTCGACAAAATTCAACACCCATTCATGATAAAAACTCTCAACAAAATGGGTATAGAGGGCAAGTACGTCAACATAATAAAGGTCATATATGACAAACCCACAGCCAACATTATACTTAACAGTGAGAAGTTCAAAGCTTTTCCCCTAAGATCAGGAACAAGACAAGGATGCCCACTCTCCCCACGTTTATTCAGCATAGTACTGGAGGTCCTAGCCATAGCAGTCAGACAACACAAAGAAATAAAAGGCATCCAGATTGGTAAGGAAGAAGTCAAACTGTCACTGCTTGCAGATGACATGAAATTGTACATAAAAAACCCTAAAGAATCAACTCCAAAAGTACTGGAACTAGTACCTGAATTCAGCAAAGTTGCAGGATAGAAAATTAATACACAGAAATCTGCTGCATTCCTATACACCGAGGAGCTAGCAGAAAGAGAGATCAGGAAAACAATTCCATCCACAATTGCATCAAAAAAGAATAAAATACCTAGGAATAAACCTAACCAAGGAAGTGAAAGACCTATACCCTGAAAACTACAAGACACTCCTAAGAGAAATTAAAGAGGACACTAATACATGGAAATTCATCCCAAGCTCTTGGGTAGGAAGAATTAATATTGCAAAATGGCCATCCTGCCTAAAGCAATATACAGGTTCAATGCAATCCCTATCAAAATACCAACAGCATTCTTCAATGAACTGGAACAAATAGTTCTAAAATACATATGGAGCCACAAAAGACCCTGAATAGCCAAAGCAATCCTGAGAAGGAAGAATAAAGTAGGGGGAATTATACTCCCTGACTTCAAGCTCTACTAAAAGCCCCAGTAATCAATACAATTTGCTACTGACACAAGAACAGACCCACAGACCAGTGAAACAGAATAGAGAGTCCAGATATTAACCCAAGCATATATGGCCAATTAATATATGATAAAGGAGCTATGGACATACAATCAGGAAATGACAGCCTCTTCAATAGCTGGTGTTGGCAAAACTGGACATCTACATGTAAGAAAATGAAACTGGATTACTGTCTAACTCCGTATACAAAAGTAAACTCAAAATGGATCAAAGACCTGAATGTAAGTCATGAAACCATAAAACTCTTCGAAGAAAATATAGGCAAAACTCTCTTGAATATAAACATGAAGAACTTCTTCATGAACATATCTCCAAGGGCAAGGGAAACAAAAGCAAAAATGAACAAGTCAGACTACATCAAACTAAAAAGCTTCTGTACAGCAAAGGACACCATCAGTAGAACAAAAAGGCATCCTACAGTATGGGAGAATATATTCCTAAATGACATATCCAATAAGGGGTTGACATCCAAAATATACAAAGAGCTCATGCACCTCAACAAACAAAAAGCAAATAACCCAATTTAAAAATGGGCAGAGGAGCTAAACAGACACTTAGCCAAAGAAGAAATTCAGATGGACAACAGACAGATGAAAAGATGCTCCACATTGCTAATCATCAGAGAAATGCAAATTAAAACCACAGTGAGAAATCACCTTACACTAGTTAGGATGGCCAGCATCCAAAAGACAAATAACAACAAATGATGGGGAGGATGTGGAGAAAGGGGAACCCTCCTACACTGCTGGTGGGAATGTAAATTAGTTCAACCTTTGTGGAAAGTAGTATGGAGATTCCTCAAAAAACTCAAAATAGAAATACCATTTGACCCAGGAATTCCACTCCTAGGAATTTACCCTAAGAATGCAGGAGCCCAGTTTGAAAAAGACATATGCACCCCTATGTTTATCACAGCACTATTTACAATAGCCAAGAAATGGAAGCAACCTAAGTGTCCATCAGTAGATGAATGGATAAAGAAGACGTGGTACATATACACAATGGAATATTATTTAGCCATAAGAAGAAAACAAACCCTACCATTTGCAACAACATGGATGGAGCTAGAGAGTATTATGCTCAGTGAAATAAGCCAGGTGGAGAAAGACAAGTATCAAATGATTTCACTCATCTGTGGAGTATAAGAACAAAGAAAAAACTGAAGGAACAAAACAGCAGCAGACTCAAAGAACCCAAGAATAGACTAATAGGAATAAGGGGGAAAGGGGGCATTATGATTAGCATACTTTATATAGTGGGGGGGCACGGGGAAGGCAGTATAGCTCAGAGAAGATAAGTAGTGATTCTATAGCATCTTACTATGCTGATGGACAGTGACTGTAATGGGGTATGTGGTTGGGACTTGATAATGGGGTATCTAGTAACCACAATGTTGTTCATGTAAGTGTCTATTAATGATATCCCTCAAAAAATGAAAAAAAAATGTAATAGAAGTTAGAAAAGTAAGAAACAAAACACAGAAAAAGCAGGGTAAACAATAGGCCCAAAATAAGATAGGAAAAATAGATTCCACAATGTAAATAATCATAATAATGAAATGGAGTAAACTCTTCACACAGTTATTGTCATACTGGGTTTTTAAAGAATATCTAGATAAATGCTGTTTATAAGGGACACTTAAAAGATAAGGACATGAAAACCTGCAAACACAAATAAATGGGAAAAGCAGTTAACAATCTTGCTTATTCTAACAGACATCATATCTACTATATAGGGCCCTGCACATGAAGCATTTCAAATATACTCAGTAGCACAACACAAGTCTCAACAAATATTTAAACAATTGTCATATAGAGATGTTCTCTGACTGCCATACAATTAGATAGGAAACCGATAACAGAAAGTTAATCAAAAAACAAACTATTCATTAGGGAAGTAAAAAAAGAAACATTTAAATTATGTATGGATCAATGAAGAAATTATATATATATATATATATATATATTTTTTATTGATATACAATCTTACATTAATTTCAACTATACAACCCAGTGGTTCAACAGTTACCCATATTGTTAAATCCATACCCCATCTAGTACAGCTACTATCTGTCAACATAGGAAGATGTTACAGAATCACTGGCTATATTCTCCATGCCATACTACTATCCTTGTGACAAACCTACAGTATGATTGAGAATTTTTCTGTCCCTTTAGCCCCCTCACTGTCCCCACCCATGCACCCCAACCTCTCTCCCATGGTAACCACAAGTCCCTTCTCTGTGTCTATGAGTCTAATGCTATTTTATTCATTCTGGTTTGCTTTGTATTTATAATCCACATATAAGTGAAATCATATGGTACTCGCCTTTCTCAGCCTGACTTACTTCACTGAGCATAATACCCTCTAGTTCCATCCATGTTGTTGCAAATGGCAGGATTTGTTTTCTTTTTATGGTTGAATAATATTCCATTATGTATATGTACCACATCTTTATACATTCATTTATTGATGGGCACATAGTTTGCTTCCATATCTTGGCTTTTGTAAATAATGCAGCAATAAATATTCGGGTACATATATCTTTTCAGATTAGGGATGTTTTTTTATTCAGGCAAATTCCTAGAAGTGGAATTGCTGGGTTGAATGGTGTTTCTATTTTTAGTTTTTTGAGGGACTTCCATACTGCTTTCTACAGTGGCTGTGGCTGAACCAATTTATATTCCCATAAACAATATAGGAGGGTTCCCTTTTCTCTACATCCTCACCAACATTTATTAAAAAAGACATTATATTGAAAATTAGAAAATACTTTGAATTGAAAAATAATTAAAACACCACTTTTATTTTATGTCACTAAGGGTATGGCATGCAGATGAAGCATTACCTAGAGGGAAATTTATATCTTAAACGCTTATATTAGAAAATAAAAAAAGTTAAATATTGATGAGTTAAGCACTTAACTCAAGAAATTAGAAAAAATACAATAAAGAAAAGAGAGAGCCAAAGAAAACAGTAAAAGTTAATGAAGTTGAAAATAAAGAACAGGAAGCAATTTACAAATATAAAAATCAAAAACTATCAGATAGACAAATCTTTGCAAGCTTGATCAGTAAAAAAAGAGAGAAGGCATAGATAAACAATATTAGGTATGAAAAAGTGGACATAATTATAGATGAGTAGAGAGATAGACAGTAATGGACATATTCGTAACTCTGAATCAGCACAGGATTCATATACACTAACAAACTTACAAGTCCTCTGTGCTCTGCAGTGTTCTCAGTGTTAGTTCGTCAAACATGAATTTATTTAATCCTCACAGCAATGCCATGAGGCAGGTAGTTAATATCCTCAGGTTACATATGAGAAAATTGAGGGAGAGAAAAACTGTGTAATCAAAAAACAAATTGTTGGAACAATAAAATCAACCCTGGGAAGATCCACTGATACACTCACTGTTGAAATCCAAGGTCAAGGCAGGCCACGTTGGCCTGAGTCATGCTCCAGCTTTTTCTACATATGAACATTTTCTTATCTTGGTCTACAAGTTTTACTTCAACAATTCCCTCAGACTCTGTATTTCCATACTTCAAGGAAACAGTAAATTGTCCTAAAATAAAAAACCAAAAAGAATGAGCAATATTTAGGTATTCTCTTTTTCTTCTCTGGATTACAAGCCTTTAAGATAGTAAAATACATAATTTCAAATTAACTTGGAATGCTAAGAAGATTTTAACAAATAGTGGTAAGCAGTTACTTTATTAGGGCTCATTATGTGTCAGTGGCTGGCTACCCAGGTATATAGATTATCATAAAATCCTCACATCAGATCCATGAAGATAGACCAATACTTATTCCCAGTTTTACACATGAGGAACCTAAATTCCTCCATTTTTATTGGGGTTAAGCTACTCACTCAGGTGGTGAGTCTGGGAATCTGAACCTGCTATACTGATCTCATTCCAAAGTCCATGCTTTTAAAAGTAACCTAAACAAATAACGAAAATGTAAGAAAGGTTTATGTATTGTCATATATTTAAGGCATTTAACACCTCAAGAGAATAAAAGTGTGACACTGACAAAACGTTCTCCCCAGCTACTTTCCTCCTCTCCTGCAGGCTGCTGAAGTGGGCACCAATAAAGAGCTTTCTTCCTCCTGTCCCACCGTACCTCAACATCTTAACGTGGCATCACAAAAAAATTTAGGATATTGTGTGCTGGCATAAGTCGTGGTGGCTTTAAAAAGAATGTTTTGATCATTCCTCTGTAAATTCATGAAGCGCTTGTGATAGCTGATATCAGAAGACACTGAGCTTGAGGTTAGCTGTAAGAGCTAAGATTTCATGAGCACTTTCTATGTGCCAAACACTGTATGAAGAGCTTTGCATTCTTAATTTTATTTAATTTTCACAAGAGTCTTAGGAGTTAGGAACTACTATTATTCACATTTTACAAATGTGGAACCTGGGATCCAGAGAGGTCACAAAGCTTGTCAACAAACAAGACGGGGCTGGGAGGGACTTGCAGTTGAATCTGTCAGTGAAAACCCTAATCTTAACCATTCCTTTCCTTCACTTATTCATCTTCTAAGGTCCCAGCCTCCTCACTACATTGGGAACCTGGATGGAGTGGAGATTAGCTCTCTGATCTGGTGTGTCAAGTTTGCTAGGTTGGAGTATGTCATAGGTCAGCAGTGGCCTGAGTTCCCCTTGGATCAGGGCCAGTGGGGTTGGGGCTAGAGAGAGGGGTAGAGGCTTGGGGAATGGATGCGGGAAGAAATTAGTGGGGCTGGAGGTCCAGAGTGGGGACCATACCAGTACCAAGCTCATGTAAATACTTTTTCCTGGGTTCTACCTAGATTCTGGTGATCCCTAATTCCTTTGGTTATTATCCCAATTACTACTGAGGGTCTATGGAGGAATTCTGAATTGTCAGCACAACATTTCATAGGAAAAATATTTTCTGAAGAAAGTATGGTATACAACTTCCTTCTTATATCGAGGAATAAACGAGGCTTTCCCACCTTCAGATGTGCATTCTCCAGAATTTAAAAACTTTGCCTCTGGACGAAGACATTCAAAACTCTTTTGCTGACAGTAAGTTGGGTAGGTTCTCCTGTTAGTTGAACACACCATGGTGCCATTCTTTGGGCACTGATAAGGGAGTTTACACATACAGATCCCATCGATGCATTTCTGCCACGGTTGGCAGAAGACTTTATTGCAGGAGAGATGTGTGTATTTTTCAGCTAAGCACTTTTTTTCCACCAGATTCTCTCCAGAGAGGTCTGATGTCAAAGTTAACTAGAAAACACAAAATAAACATTAATGTAACAACAAACTAAAATCTTTTCAAAGATGCATAAGTGAAGGAAAAGAAAAAAACAGCCTCACCTACCCCAGAGTACAGGTGAGGGTGATGTGGTCTGGTGGGTTTAGAATCAGGCAAACCTGGCTTCTAGTTCCAGCTTGGGCACTTAGAGTTAACTGCCTTGAGCAAGTTACTTACCCCAGGGAAATGTGAAGTTTCCTCATCTGTAAAGTGGGAATGATATCTTCTAGTGTGTAGGGTTATTACAAGGATTAGAAATTGTATGCATAGAAGGTTGGCAGGTACTAGGCATGAAATCAGTGGGAGTTATTGTTATCCTAAAGCAAACGTAAAATCCTGCCTTTAAAAAATCACATCAGTCACATTAGGAAGTAATAAATTTAAAGCTAAATTTAGTCTCATGAAATGAACACATGAATGAAATTGATTAACTCTATTAATAAATGCATTTTTTAAATGACTACTGTGTGCCAAACTTCTCTAAAATGAACATAGCCTTGAGGCTCTGTCTTCAAAGTTTGGATATTGAGGCAGCAGAAACACACATTAATAACTGGGTACAAAGCACACTGTGGTAAGTGATATAGTAATGGTACAAATATGACAGAATTTTCGTGGAGAACCACAGTGGAAGAGAATAAATCTTTCTAGTGGGATTTAAAAAGGCCTCATGCATGTGGTAACATTTGAGCAAGATGAGGAAGGACAGGTGCTAGCAGAGGGCTGGTATTAGCAAAACACAGGATACAGGATGTATTTAAGGAATCATGAGCAACTAATGGGCAGACAAAGTTGGTTGTGCTTCAAATGGGGTGATCACTGGTCAGGAAATGGGAGGAAGGGGCAGGGCAGCAGGAGTGGAGCATAAGAATGGTTTGGTAGCCATTCAAGCAAGCAAAAGCAATAGCACTGGATAATTTATCCATGTAGAGGCTAAGGGGGAATTCTCAGTTTTGAGGTTGAGTGATAGTAAGGCAGTGTAATGCCATTAGTCAAAATAGGTATGAACTTAAAGTAAAGCATTATGAATTTGATTTGGGATCTGTTGAATCTAAGGTGACTAAAGGACATTGTTTGGGAGATACTTTGTAGGAAAGAGAAATGTATGTGTGAATTTTGGAATACAGATCATCAGCTCATTTATCATTGAATTCAATAAATGAGTTAGCAAGCACAGCTCTGGGCTGGGGAGTGCCTAAGGATGGGACCAGAGGAATAAAAGTCCCTGTCCTAAGGAGCACACCGACCTGAAGAGAGGCAGAAAGTCTGATGGACAATTTCTCTGGTAGACATGGACAGGGCAGGCCATTAGGACAGTGTTCTAGCCACTGGCCTTAATAGGAAGTGTAGGAACATTTCTAGGAAATGCTGATATCTGGGCTGAGTTCTAAGGGTGCTGAGGTGGAGTCAGCCAGCAGAAAGAGTGGTGGATGGGCACCCCAGGCAGGACTGTGAGCAAGAGAACAGCATGTTTAAGGCTGGAGGATAGAGTTAGAGAGTAGTGGATGATAAAGAGGCAGGTCCTGAGGAAACCACTGAGGGACTTTATAAGCAGGGAAGCAAATTTGCATTTGAGGAAAATTTCTCGGGCAATTGGAACAGACAGACAGAAGGCCAATTAGACCTGCAGGAATCCAGAGGAAATACAATGCAGGCTGGGAACAGGCTAATTGGGTCAAAGTCAGTTGTGGAAAGTGAGTGATCTCTCTGTCTCCTAATCATTCCCTCTGGAGGATGGGCATCCTGTCCTCTAGTCTCCCCAGGCCCCCAGCAATGAGAGCCCCCTCTTTTCTCAGTGTGCCCCAGCTGCAGTAACAGCAAGCTAGGGCAGAAACTAATCAAACAATCTTTAAACATCATTATGAAGACAAATAAAAACCAGTCAATTAAAATCATATGAAAATTTGCAAAAGCTGTGAAAGTCATTTTATTCAGTATGCTCTTCAGCAAACTTTATTTAGCTATAGAAACAAGAAAATTTGACAAGTTGGCAATGCACTACACTGGCTTTTGCACACTGATCTAGAATTAAATCTACTAGTTACATAGATTTCATGGTTCCATGTACATAGTAGAGTTGAAATGTTTGTAATTATTTAGCTCCTAGTCCTCACTGACAAAACTGTAAGTGCCCTGTCAGTAGGGATTACCTGCTTTCTATGCGTTACTCTTATATTAAAGGAGTGATATTCCAACTGGGTGCAAGTAGAAAACAACTTGATTCTTTCCCATTTTTATCTCTGTAAATTCTTTGAGGTCTCATTTTTCTTGATCTTTGAAAACTTGGGTAAATGTCATAACTTTTCAGTCACACTTAGAGTAGAGCAAAAATTAAAAATTAAAAGACTTTTAGTCCCAGGAACAGCCATATAACAGCAATTACCATGTCCTGTCCTGTGTAATCACTGAGAAGTGGACCATCATTTGGGGTGAAACTTCTCTGAACTCAGACTCACTTTAGGGTGAGATGGGCTTAGAAGGGTGAGAAGGGGAGAAAAGAAAAGAAAGAAAGAAAGAAGGAAAGAAGGAAACAAGGAAGGAAGAAAAGAAGGAAAGAAGGAAAGAAGGAAGGAAGGAAGGAAGGAAGGAAGGAAAGAAGGAAAGAGAGAGAGAGAGAAAGAAAGAGAGAAAGAGACAAAGAAAGAGAGAAAGAAAGAAAGAGAAAGAAGGAAAGAAAGAAAGAAAGAAAGAAAGAAAGAAAGAAAGAAAAAAGAAAGAGAGAGAAGGAAAGAAAGAAAGAGAGAAAAGGAAAGAAAGAAAGAAAGAGAGAGAAGGAAAGAAAGAAAGAGAAAGAAAGAGAGAGAAAGAGAAAGAAAGAAAGAGAGAGAAAGAAAGAGAGAGAGAAAGAGAGAAAGAGAAAGAGAGAGAGAGAGAAAGAAAGAAAGGAAGAGAGAGAGAAAGAAAGGAAGAGAGAGAGAGAAAGGCAGACAGACAGAGAGAGAGAGAGAGAGAGAGAGAGAGAAAGGCAGAGAGGGAGAGAGAAAGAGAGAGAAAGAAAAGAAAGGCAGACAGAAAGAGAGAAAGAAAGAAAGAAAGAAAGAGAAAGAAAAAGAGAAAAGAAAGGAAGAAAGGAAGAAAAAGAGAGAGAAAGAAGGAAAGAAAGAAAAAAAAAGAGAGAGAGAGAGAAAAGAAAGGAAGAAAGGCAGACAGAAAGAGAGACAAAGAAGGAAGGAAGGAGGGAGGGAAGGAAGGAAAAGAAAAAAGCCCAATAAAGACAGAACATTGAGGAGAGTTGACATTTAAGGAGTTGAAGATGTGGGGTAAGCAGAAGAGTCTTTGCTTCCCAGTCAGACGGATGTTGCTATGAGTGTCTAATGGTGCAGAGAGCCTCAGAGGATGAACGCTGAAAAAAGACCACTGATTTTGATGAACAAAGGTCATGGGACCCTTCGAAGAAATAGTTTTAACTGAAGGTTAACACAAAATTGGTGAGTTGAGGCCAGAATGGGAAGTGAAGAAACAAAAGCAGAAGTATAGGCTAACCTTTTTTATTGATCTTGTGCTTAGATTTGGGAGTTTGAACACAGGCTTACAAAAAAAAATCTCTGCTTCCTTTCCAGCCCCATTAAAGTAAGAGTAAAAGAATTTTTAAAAAAGGCACAACCAGTAAGGCCAAAGAGAATGGGTAGGACTACAGACTTGAGATATTATCAAAATATTGAAAGCTGGAAAGCAGACAGCCTGGTGGTAAAACAGATTTAGCAGACCATGGAGAACTGAAACCCATGCCTGATGAGTAAGGCCATAAGAACAAAGCACGTTCATGCCACAGAACCCCAGAAAAGCTTAGGGACTGGGGCACCTAGTAGCTCTGAAGAAGATGGAGTAGCTAAAAAAACAGGAGACTAGTGAAAGAAATGGTTGTATGAAAAGGTTATTATGGAATCCATTGTAAATAGCCGAAGAAAAAGCAAAAATTTGAAAGTGGTTGTCCCTGAAACAAAAGCAAAAATAAACAAATAGGATTACATCAAACTATAAAGCTTCTGCACAGCAAGGAAACTCTCAACAACAAAAAAAGGTAACCTACTGTATGGAAGAATATATTTGCAAATGATATATCCAATAAGCAGCCAATATTCAAACTACATAAATAACTTATATACCTCAACACCAAAAAATACAAATAATTCAATTAAAAAATGGACAGAGGACCTGAACAGACATTTTTCCAAAGGAGACATACACATGAAAAGATGCTCCACATCACTAATCATCAGGGAAATGCAAGTCAAAACCACAATGAGATATTACTTCATACCAGTAAGAATGCTCACTATCCAAAACACAAGTAACTATTGGCGAGGTTGAGGAGAAAAGGGAACCCTCCTGCACTGCAGGTGTGAATGTAAATTGGTCCACAGCCACTGTGGAAAACAGTATGGAGGTTCCTCAAAAAACCAGAAATAGAAATACCATATGACCCACCAATTCCACTTCTGGGTATTTACCCAAGGAAAACAAAAAAACTAATTCAAAAATATATATGCATCCCTATGTTTATTGCTGCATTATTTATAATAGCCAAGATATGGAAGCAACCCAAGTGCCCACTGATAGATAAATAAAGAAGATACAGTACATATACACAATGGAATATTATTCTGCCATAAAAAGGAAACCTTGTCATCTGCAACAACAGGGATAGACCTAGAGGGTATTACACTAAGAGAAAAAAGCCAGGCAGAAAAAGACAAATCCCATGTGATTTCACTTATATGTGGAATCTAAAAAACAGAATAAACAAACAAAAAATGGTGAAGGGAATAAAGAGGCATAAACTACAATTTGTTAAATAAGTCATAGAATGGAAGTACAACATAGAGAATATAACCAATAATACTGTGATATGCTATGGTAATAGGTGGCAACTACACATACCATGGCAAGCATCTAGTAATATATATAATTATTGAGTCACTATGTTGTACATCTGAAATCAATACAATATTGTATGTCAACTTTATTTCAACAATAAATTCCAAACAAACAAATAAATAAAAACAACAGAAAATATCAGAAAAAAAGAAAAAGAAAGTGATTGTCACTGGACAGAGAATCAGGGTTAAGGAGGGCTGTGATAAGGGTATTTTATGTTATAAGCAAGGATAATTGATTGGTGATCTTATCTGACTGGTCAGTATCTACATCCAACCAATTATTAAACATTTTCAATTTCACCATGGTTTTACGTATAACAGGATTATTTGCCTTTGTCAACAGTATACATGAATCAATTTGATTTAAAAAAATGAAAAAGAATGCCGTGCTTTCAGTGGAGAAAAGATTGTGTTAGGCTTTGAAGGAGAAAAAAATGGATGGGATAGTAGCATAAAGTGACACAGAGTAAAGAAAGATTTTTGTTGTTAGGACAGAAAAGATTTCATCATGACTATAGGCTAAGGTTAGGAATCTAACATAATGGAAATGATTGAACCTTTCAGAGAAAGAGAATGAAAGTGTTGAAACAGGTTAAGAAGATAGGAGGAGGAATAACCAGGAGAAGACTGTCTTAGAACTTAAGTAGCTTTTTTTTCTATTCCTACAATTTCTTATTGCAAGTTGGAATCAATTTTATGATAATCTTACCATTTTTAATTTCAGGTTGATGGTAATGGCTAACACTAACACAATTGCTGTTGACAACTGCAATAATCAAAAAAGCAGAAAATTTTTGTGAGGCAATAGCTGGGGACAGTAAGAGTAAGGTTTGTTTATCAACTGTGTAAAACATCATGACATTAAGCTTCTGAAGGGATTGGGTAAGTTACATGTGTCGGCGGGTCCTCTGTCTAGAGCAGTGGGATGATGATCTTTGAGGATAATATTAAAGGGTTTGTAAATGCATTTGTACACCAGTCTTTGCCTGAAGACAGAATAGTAAACTATGTCTCATACATTTATGTATATACACTACCTTTCTGATGTATGTAGATGCACTCAAGATTAATAAGATGCAAAAATTAAAAATATTTAAATCGTCTCTGAAATTACATTGACTTTATCACTTTCTTTCCTCCCACAACAAAAGATAATAAAATGACTACTATTAATTAGATGGTATAAGATGGGGTGGCAGATTTAAGTATTATTTATTTTTTAATTTAATTTTTATTCTTTTTGGTATCATTAATATACACTTACATGAACACTGTGGTTGCTATACTGCCTTCCCCATGCCCCACCCTACATTATGTGTGCTAATCATATTGCCTCTTTTCCCCCTTATCCCTCCCTTCCCACTCATCCTCCCCAGTCCCTTTCCCTTTGGTAACTGTTAGTCCATTCTTGGGTTCTGTGATTCTGCTGCTGTTTTGTTCCTTCAGTTTTTTTCTTTGTTCTTCTACTCCACAGATGAGTGAAGTCATTTGATACTTGTCTTTCTCTGCCTGGCTTATTTCACTGAGCATAATACCCTCTAGCTCCATCAATGTTGTTGCCAATGTTAGAATTTGTTTTCTTCCTATGGCTGAATAATATTCCATTGTGTATATGTACCACGTCTTCTTTATCCATTCATCTACTGATGGACACTTAGGTTGCTTCCATTTCTTGCCTATTGTAAATAGTGCTGTGATAAACATAGGGGTGCATATGTCTTTTTTAAACTGGGCTCCTGCATTCTTAGGGTAAATTCCTAGGAGTGGAATTCCTGGGTCAAATGGTATTTCTATTTTGAGCTTTTTGAGGAACCTCCATACTGCTTTCCACAAAGGTTGAACTAATTTACATTCCCACCAGCAGTGTAGGAGGGTTCCCCTTTCTCCACAACCTCGCCAACATTTGTTGTTGTTTGTCTTTTGGATGGCAGCCATCCTAACTGGTGTGAGGTGATATCTCATTGTGGTTTTAATTTGCGTTTCTCTGATCATTAGCGATGTGGAGCATCTTTTCATGTGTCTGTTGGCCATCTGAATTTCTTCTTTGGAGAACTGTCTCTTCAGATCCTTTGCCCATTTTTTAATTGGGTTATTTGCTTTTTGTTATTGAGGTGCATGAGCTCTTTGTATATTTTGGATGTCAACCCTTTATTGGATATGTCATTTATGAATATATTCTCCCATGCTGTAGGACGCCTTTTTGTTCTACTGATGGTGTCCTTTGCTGTACAGAAGCTTTTTAGTTTGATATAGTCCTACTTGTTCATTTTTCATGTTTACATTCAAGAGAATTTTGCCTAAATTTTCTTCGAAGAGTTTTATGGTTTCATGACTTACATTCAGGTCTTTGATCCATTTTGAGTTACTTTTGTATACGGAGTTAGACAGTAATCCAGTTTCATTCTTACATGTAGCTGTCCAGTTTTGCCAACATCAGCTATTGAAGAGGCTGTCATTTCCCAATTGTATATCCATGGCTCCTTTATCATATACTAATTGGCCATATATGCTTGGGTTAATATCTGGACTCTCTATTCTGTTCCACTGGTCTATGGGTCTGTTCTTGTGTCAATACCAAATTGTCTTGATTACTGGGGCTTTGTAGTAGAGCTTGAAGTCAGGGAGTATAATTCCCCCTACTTTATTCTTCCTTCTCAGGATTGCTTTGGCTATTCGGGGTCTTTTGTGGCTCCATATGTATTTTAGAACTATTTGTTCCAGTTCGTTGAAGAATGCTGTTGGTATTTTGATAGGGATTGCATTGAACCTGTATATTGCTTTAGGCAGGATGGCCATTTTGCAATATTAATTCTTCCTACCCAAGAGCTTGGGATGAATTTCCATTTATTAGTGTCCTCTTTAATTTCTCTTAGGAGTGTCTTGTAGTTTTCAGGGTATAGGTCTTTCACTTCCTTGGTTAGGTTTATTCCTAGGTATTTTATTCTTTTTGATACAATTGTGGATGGAATTGTTTTCCTGATTTCTCTTTCTGCTAGTTCATCATTAGTGTATAGGAATGCAACAGACTTCTGTGTACTAATTTTGTATCCTGCAACTTTGCTGAATTCAGATATTAGTTCTAGTAGTTTTGGAGTTGATTCTTTAGAGTTTGTTATGTACAATATCATGTCATCTGCAAGCAGTGACAGTTTGACTTCTTCCTTACCAATCTGGATGCCTTTTATTTCTTTGTGTTGTCTGATTGCTGTGGCTAGGACCTCCAGTACTATGTTGAATAGAAGTGGGGAGGGTGGGCATCCTTGTCTTGTTCCTGATCTTAGAGGAAAAGCTTTCAGCTTCTCGCTTTAAAGTATAATGTTGGCTGTGGGTTTGTCATATATGACCTTTATTATGTTGAGGTACTTGCCCTCTATACCCATTTTGTTGGAAGTTTTTATCATGAACGGATGTTGAATTTTGTCGAATACTTTTTCGGCATCCATGGAGATGATCATGTGGTTTTTGTCCTTCTTTTTGTTGATGTGGTGGATGATGTTGATGGATTTTCAAATGTTGTACCATCCTTGCATCCCTAAGTATTTTTTAATGTTTATCTTTGTGGCAAACATTAATACTGTTTATGAAAATCTTATTTTACTCTACTTCCAGGCAAATGCAAAAACTGTACTTCCTTCTTGAGGTTGGATGTGGTGCTAACTTGCTTTGGCCAATGAAACATAAGCTGAAGCAACATGAATTGGTTTCGGGTAGCACTTAATTGTCAGTGTTCAACAACCCAACTTTCGCGTGCCCTGCCACAGTGATCATGGAAACATGAGTGCAGGGATACCATAGAATCACAGTGGCCTAGAACGATGAGCCAACATATGAGAGACAGACACCTGAGTCACCCAGACCCACAGTGGACTTTGGATAGCAAAAATTAACTTTTGTTGTATTAAACCACAGAGATCTTGGAATTGGTTTAGTGCTGTGTAGCCAATACTGTCTGGTAGGCTAGATATCTAGATATAGTCTTGATGGCCTGAATCCTTGAGAACCACTTGTCTAGGGAGTATGGGACTTAAATTATTCTGTATGTAGCTATGTGAACTGACTGAGGCACGCTAAAGAAGTTTTTCCCATTTTTATTGAGCCTGGAGTTATAAGCTGGAAAAGAAGACTACAAATACATGGATCAAGTATCCCCAGTTGTGGTCATAGCCCATCAGCATCAAAATCACCTGAGGTGCACCCACCATTTTACACATGCAGATTCTTGGCCCCAAACAACAGACATCAGGATCAAAATCTCTGGGGAAGACCATGGAATCTGTATTTTAAATGAATTCATAAGGTTTCTTATGCCTGCCAAAGACTGAGAACCACTCCTATTGATAAATAATTTTCAAAGTGGGTTACATATACCTTGAGAGTATGAAGATAATCCAGTGGGTAAGATAATAGAAATTATCTTAATTTGTATGCTTATTGAAAAGGTCAGAAGAAAGAAATTAATCGTTACTATATTTAAATATGGATTGACACTTGTGCCTGCATTCATAGCACATTCATTCAGCATTTACTGAGAGCCTACTATGTGCCAGGCACTGTGCTGGGGATACAAAACTGAATAGCACAGCATGGAGCTTACATCTCTAATAGGAGAAGATAGATGAAAATGAATAAAGAATAAATACTTAGTATGATATAAGGTGACAAATGCTATGCAAGGTAAAAAGGATGGAGATTGGGGAGAGTGAGGGGATGACTGTTATTTCATACAGGGTTGTCAGGGAACACTTTGGGGACAAATTTACCTTGGAGCAGATACCTGGAGGTGTGTGAACAAGCCATGCACATTTCTAGAGGTGAAGTGTTATAGTCAGAGGAGCAGCCAGCGTAAAAGCTGTGGGGTAAGAGCATATGTAGTGTGCTCTTGGTCCAGGAGTTCAGTGTGACTCAAGGGGGATAAGCGGCTGGAGGGAGGATAGGAGGAGGTGAGGCCAGAGAATTGGAGAGGCAGGTAACTGATCATGTAGGACCTTGTAGGCTACTTTGATGGCTTTGGCTTATTCTCTGAATGAGATATAAAGCCACTGAGGGTGTGAGCCTGCTAACATTGAGAGGTTGGGCAGATGATGAAGAATTAGTAAAAGAGATGAAAAGATGTGGCTAGCAAAGTGAAAGACAAATAAATGAAAATGGTGACACAGAGGCAAAGAGAAGGAAGGAGAGATTATCAGCTGTGTCTAATGCTTCCCCAGGTAGAGGGTGATCTTGACAAATGTAATTTTGGTGGAATGGTGGGAACCCAAGCCTGACTGTGTTCAAGAAAGAATGGAAAAAGAGAAATTGAGCTTAGCAAGTTTTTGAGAGTTTAGATATAAGGGGGCAGAGAGAAATGGGGTGATATTTGGAGGGGGATATGAGGTCAAAAGAAGGTTTTTAAGATGGAGGACCATATAAATGTGCCTGTTTAAAGAACATTTTAGATTATATGATCTATTTTAGCATACGTAATCACAAAGGGCAAGTGGCTTAGAGATTCATATAATGAAGTGAATGCTGGATTGAAAATAACACCAAAATGCAACACCAATGAATAACAGAATGGAGATTCTACACTTTTAATTCCAGTAGAAGTTGTTCATCAGTCACATCACTAAATTAAAACCAATGAAAAGCTAATCAGATATGATAAGAAATCAGCTCTGCCCCCCAATCAGTATTGTTAAAAAAATTATTTAAAATATAGATTTATATCTAATATCATTAAGGATGAGCCTCTTCTTATGTTTAATTTTTATGTTGCTCTTTGTGAGGTTTCTTTTCCAACTAATATGCTATTAAGTAAAATGAAAATTTTCAAAAATAGTGAAGTGTGTTTAATGACATTATTCCATTAAAGATGAATGGTGAAAATTATTAAAATATTATTTATGTGTTTAAAGTCGTGCTTGCTTTTCAAAGGTGCATTTATTTGTACAGCAGTGTATTTATTTTAAAATATGTATATTCACATATACTGGGGGTACATGCTCAAAAATTTTTAGCAATTACTACTATGGCCTACTCATCAACAAAGCATAGATTCAACTTTCAGCTGTTGCTGTTTTTTGTGTGTATGGGCTATTTCTAAAAATCTTTTCCATAGTATTTGTAATGATATAGCAATCATTTTGATGTGAACTTTGCTTTTTCATTCTAGGCAAGACTAGTTTAAATTATTTCAGACAGACAGTTGGTGATTAGAAAACAAATATAAAACAATCTTCTGTTTAGCCCCAGCTTACAGCTGTATGGTCCTACCTCTGTCTTCTTCTGCAGCTTCTTTTTTTGTTTTTCACCTTTATCCTTTAGGCAAAAGAAAAAGAATGATCAACCATGAACAAGGTAAGGCAAAGTCCACCACTCCCCCCGCCCCACTCTGCTTTTGTAAAAAAAAGTAGAAATTTCCCTTTCTGCTGCTAACTAGCTATGTGATCTTGGGTAAGTGACTTGACCTTTCTGATTCTGTTTCCTCTTCCATAAAATGTGGAAAATAAAAATAACATCCTCACAGAGTTGTTGTGAGGATCAAATGAAAAATGCATGGCAAAATACAAATGAACAAGTAAGATCCAATACAAATGCTAATATGATGATGCTTATGCCCCAATTCTTCTGCCCACCCTCCCTCCCAGTCCTTTGCTGAGCCCCTCACTGGGGGCAGGCCTGGAGTCTAGAGGTGGGAAAACAGCAGGCCTGGCCAGTGACTTGCTTTGGTCAATAGGAAGTCAGCAGATGTGACGTAAGAGATGCTTGCAAAGTACTTGTGTAACTGGGTTTGTCCTTTTGCTTCTCTGCCCCAGCTGACAAGCACATGGGCAGTCCAGCCAAGAGGAACCACTCCAGCTGAGCCCAGCCTAGAACCACTTTCAGCTTAGATGAGCTGATCTACAGCTAACTTGCAGATCAGAATACTAAATAAAGTTGTATGCCCTGGAGAATTTGTAATGGTTGTATTATTATTAATATTATTATTATATTAACTGACTGGTACAATCATGATTTCCCTGGAAAATATTGACAAGAAAATGGACGTTTCAAAAAGAGTAAGCAATATAAAATTTTTATGGTTTCAGGTCTTACATTTAGGTTTTTAGTCCATTTATAGTTTATTTTTTGTATATGTACAAATTTTGAGTTTATTTTATGTCTGTTTTGTAAAATAGTTGTCCAGTTTCATTCTTTTATATGCAAAAAAATTAACTTGAAATGAATTAAAAACCTAAATTCAAGACAGGAAACCCACAAAAATCCTGTAAGAAAACACAGGCAGTAAACTCTTGTACATTGGCGTTAGCAATGTCTTTCTAGATACACCTTTCCAGGCAAGGGAAACAGAAGCAAAAATAAAAAAGTGGGACTATGTCAAACTAAAAATCTTTTACATACTAAAGAAAAACATCAACAAAATGAAAAGACAACCTACTGAATGGGTGAAGATATTTGCAAATGATGCATCTGATAAAGGGTTAATATTCAAAATACGTAAAGATCTCATACAACTCAACATAAAAAAAAAATGTTTAAAAAATGGGCAGAAGACCTGAATAGACATTTCTCCAAAGAAAACATACAGGTGGCCAACAGACACATAAGAAGATGCTCAATGTCACTAATCATCAGGGAAATGTGAATCAAAACCACAATGAGATATTACCTCAGTAATATAACCAGTCAGAATAGTTATTATCAAAAAGAGAAGAAATAACAAGTGTTGGTGAGGATGTGGAGAAAAGAGAACTCTTGAGCACTGTTGGTAGGAATGTAAAATGGTGCAGCCACTATGGAAAAATAGTATGAAGTTTCCTCAAGAAATTAAAAATAGAAATCTCATATTATCCAATAATGCTACTTCTAGGTATCACACCTGAAGGAAACAAAAACTCTAACTGGAAAAGTTACATGCACCCCTATGTTTATAGCAGCATTATTTACAATAGCCAAAATATGGAAGCAACCTAAGTATCCATAGAAGAGTGAAGTGTCCACAGATAGATGAATGGGCAAAGAAGATGTGACACACACACACACACACACATACACACACACACACACACTAGAATATTACTCAGCCATAAAAAAGAATGTAATCTTGCCATTTACAACAACATGGATGGACCTACAAAGTATATTGTGCTAAGTGAAATAAGTCAAAAAGAGAAAGACAAATACCATATGATTTCAGTTTTATGTGGAATCTAAAAACAAAACAAAAAATCCAGGAACAGACTCATAAATACTGAGAATACACTGGTGGCTGCCAGAGGAGTGAGCAGGGGGAATGGGCAAAATAGGTGAAGGTGTTTAAGAGGTACAAACTTCCAGTTACATAATAAATAAGTCATGGGGATGAATATTGCAGCATAGAGAAGACAGTCAATATTGTAATAACTATATGGTGACAGATGATAACTTATCATGGTGAGCATTTCATAATGTATATAATTATTGAATCATTATGTTTTACACCCAAAACCAATATAATATTGTATATCAACTATTCTTCAATTTAAAAAATGTGTGTGCAGAAAAATGTAAATAAACATTTAATTTTGTTGAAATTCACATATATATATATATTCATGCTTATAAAAAATATTAAAGTAAAAAGTGAAATACATAGTACAATATAAGGAACAATTATTTTTAATTACATTAATGTATTCAATGAAAATGTATATATACTTGTATATAGGTCTGTTGTAGAATGAGTAATGTTATGGTTTAACAGTTATATACAGTTATATACAGTTAATAAAAAAGAATAAATTTCATTTTAAAGATATTCAAATTCAGTAAAATATTTCCTGTTTGAACCATTGTTTGCCTTCAGCAGATAAAAGATTTCACCTTTCAGTCTGCACTGTTTTACTATTTTATATTTTAAAAGTAAAAATTCCAATGGCTATTAGAATAACTAACCTGTTTGTTTCTTCATCCTTACTATTCATTGTGACATCATTGTTTATTTTTAATTGATTTGAATTTAGGAAAATGTAATAACACAGACTTTGAAAATAGGAACTATACCTGAAGTGAGATTGAAGATTCCAGCACATTGTATATATGAAAGTGTCTGTTATCAGGGCTAAACAGAGAGCTGACTGAATTAAATTCCATTTATAATATAATGTCTATTAAAGGATAAGTAAAAAAATAATTGGCTATTTGAGGTTTATGTTTGTATTTTCAAACTCAACCAGCAACCTCAGCAATTGTTAACTGTGCTACTAATATGATAGCCACTAACAAAATGTGGCTATGTAAATTAAATAAATTAAAAGGGAATTCTTCTGTTTCCAAGTTAAGATAGAGTAATAGGGACCAGATTTACCCTTCAGCCTAAAACAACCAAGAAATGGACAAAATATAGAAAACAATGATTTTCAAGACACTGGACATCAGAAATAATCCCTGTAGAATCAGTAGTAATAATAAACAGAGGTAATCCCTGAGAGTTAAAAAACAAATGAGGTTAGCCCCACATCTGTTCCATTTGATTGTCTTGAAGGAGTTTCCAAACTGTGGTGCAGAAAAAGGAACTTGAGGTGAGCCCTGTGTCGAGCAAGTCAACTGGCACCATTTTCCAACAGCATTTGCTCATTTCATGTCTCTATGTCACATTCTGGTAATTCTCACCAATATTTCAAACTTTCTCATCATTATATTTGTTATGGCAATCTGTGATCAGTGACTACAATTCACTGAAAGCTCAGATGATGGTTAGCATTTTTTACATCAAAGGATTTTTAAATTAAGGTATGTACACTTTTTTAATAACAATGCTATTGCATACTTTAATAGACAGTAGTATAGTGTAAACATAACTTATATGCAGTGGGAAACCAAAAAAATTCATTTGACTTGTTTTATTGTGATAGTTGCTTTATTGTGGTTCTGGACCAAACCTGCAACATATCTGAGGTATGTTCCCTTATGAAGGTAATTCCCTTCACTGGAGTTTTAAGACTTCTTCCTATGGCTTTGAGTTACTGTCTAGTGGCCTTTCAGTCAGCTTGAAGGATTCCCTTTCTTTAGTGCATTTCTTGTAGATAGGTCTACTAGCAACTAATCCCATAAGCTTTTGTTTATCTTAATTTCTACCTCATTTTTAAAGGATAGCTTTGCCAGATACAGAATTTTTGGCTGGCAGCTCTCTTCTTCCAGCACTTTAAAAATGTCATCCCACTCTCTTCTGGCCTCCATGGTTTCTGATTAAAAAAAGATACTGCTCATTTTATTGAGGATCCCTTGCCCATGATGAGTTGCTTTCCTCTTTCTGCTTTTAAGATTTTCTGTTTTGTTCTTTGGTTTTTAATAATTTCATTATAATGATGTAGACTTCTTTGAATTATCTTCTTGGGGCTGGTAAGCTTCTTGAATCTGCAGATTCCTATCTTTTATCAAATTTGGCTATTATTTCTTCAAATATTCTCTTGGACCCATTCTCTCTTTTAATCCTGAGAGTCCCCTTGTGTATGTATTGTTATATTTGACAGTATCCCACAGATTTCTTAGGCCCTGTTAATTTTCCTTCATTCTTTTTCCTTTCCTTTCCTCGGAATGGATAATTTAACTGGATGATCTTCATGTTCACTTACTCTTCTACTTGCTAGAATCTGCTATGAAAATGCTCTAGTGAGTTTTTCAATTCTATTATTTTTCAGCTCCAGAATTTCTGATTCCATTTTAGAATTTCTCTCTCTACTGATGCTATCTATTTGTTCATACATCATCCTCCTGTTTTCCTTCAGCTCTTTGAATGCATTTAAGATGGGCGATTTAAAGTCTTTGTCTAGTAAGCCTAGGGTCTGTTTTTCCTTAGAAACTATCTCTGTTAATTTGTCCTGTGAATGGACTGTATTTTCTTGTTTCATTGAATGCTTCATACTTTTTTGTTGACTGATAATTTTGAATATTTGAATGTAGTAACTCTTGAAGTTAATCTTTCTTCTCTTCAGCTTTTTCTTACCTGTGGTAGACTGTAACTTTGTTTAGTGACTTTCCTGAACTGTTTCTGTCAAGTTTGTCTTTTGTCATGTGTGGTCTCTGAAGCCCCTGTGCCTTTACTATTCAACTAGTGTTTAGATGAAGATTTCTTTGAACACAACAAGCCAGAGAGAATCAGAAAGGAAGGGGAGAGAGAGGAGAAAAAAAGAGAAAGAAGAGAATAAGAAAAGAAACCCTTCAAATCAACAATAAAAACCTCTTCCAGACCTTGCAGGTTAGCTCTGTGTGTTGGGACATTCCAACATTCAGCCAGGCCATTTACAATTCTGTCTTAGCCCTAATTTCATGCTTGCACTGAGCCTGAGTATACAAGGGGGCTTTAAATGCCCTAATTTCCCATGGAAACTCTCCCCTAACTTTTCTTCTAGGCTTTGGCACTGTAATATTTGTCTCAACCGTAATTTTTTGCTCCACATGACTTCAGGTTGTTTGCCTTGTCATGCTTTTGAGGAAGGCCTGTTGCCATTCCCTCTGCGTTCTCAGATGAAGCAGAGACAAGAAAATTGGATTAGTCTCTCAAGTAGCCCCCAGGCACATTAGAACAAACACAGTTTTAAAAAAATAGTCGGCTCTGCTTCTAGAGCACAGACTAGAGCTTCACACTGGGAATGTGGACTGCCATCCTCGAGCTCACCACTGAGCTAGGGGCAGGGTAGGGTAAGGGCAAGTGGAAATGCCACATTTCCCTACCATTTTTAAGTTCTTCACCTTTGCATGGATGGGTGCTGTAGGCCATTGGCGGATAACTGGAGTTCTGACAAAGTTGGTTCAGTCTGCTTGATGTTTCTGTTGGTGTGTGTGTGTGTGTGTTTGTGTGTAGGGACAAATGTTTGGATTTGCCCATGCTGCCCTTTTTGGTGAAACCTCATTTCCTGCATTGTATTTGGCCTCTTGTGCATAATCTCTTTCCAGTCTCTTGTCACTCTGCTGAACATCACCCTAGTTCTTTCTCTCCAAAGTACCATCCGTATAAACCAAGGTTTGTAGTAAACTTTTCGGGTAAAATAAAAATGTAAGGTTTTCCCACTGTGTTGTTTACATGAAACCATCATAAGATTGTGTTTATCAATGATATTTTAACAAAAACAAAACAAAACAAATCTCTAAATAAGGAAAAAAAATGTAAGGTTTCCATCAGGAATTAAGTCATAAGGCAGTACTACCACAGTAGATGACTCTATTGACTGAAACACTTGGCTTCCCTCCTAGCATCCCTTGCTTATTAATATAGCAGACACTCCCCTCTGTGTTCGGGCCTTCCCATTCTTTCTCAAGTCCCCTTACCTCTTTGTATGGGAAGTTCAATAAAACCAGAATTCTCATTTCATTATTTAAAACAACTTAAGTCTATTCCACTGCCACACTGTTGTTGACATAATCCACCTTCAAATCAGTCGATCAAAATGTTTTGATATAAAAAGGGGGTGAGACTTTTCACTCTCTAGAATGAAATCTGCTCCATGCTTTCAAAGTGACAATATCTCTTCTAGCTCTACATACTTTATTTCACTTTGAAAATGTGGATACATTTTAAAACTTCTTTGAACACATTTATGTTGTCTCTATAGCAACTTCCATTTAAAAATGGTTATTTCCTAGTATTCTTTTATAAACAAATATTTTAGGAAGTTCTGAAATTTTCACAAATATGGTAACTTCTCTCAAAATATTTCTTAAATATATGAAGACAACTTTAATGTTGGATGATTGGTCAGGAAAAGAAAGAGGCTCTTCATTTCTGTAAGTGAAATACTATTTTTAGTTTTGTTTTTTATTCTGTTTCTGTTCCAGGAATCAAAAACGTGGCTGAAATGTCTCTTCTTTCCAAAACCAATTTTTTCTTATTTTAAAGTAACACCCACTTATTTTTATTTAAAAAATAAAAACGAAGAATGAACAAAACAGAGAATTTCTGAATTCTGAAGATTAATAAATGTATGAAAGAGAAAATAAAGATCACCAGTAATCCCACTACACAGAGATACCAACTACTATCTATTTGATACATACCTTCCACGAACTTTTAAATTGCCATTTATATAAGCAGTTGTATGTGTGTAAATTTTTTTTAGCAAAAATAAGATTTTAGTAAGGCTATTTTTAAAAAATAAATATAGAATGCCTCACTTTAATGGCTACATGATAGTTCATTTATGGGGGTAAGATAATCAGTTTCTTATCAATGAATGCTTAGTTTATTTCTATTTGTTCTCTGTTACAAACACTGCATATTTATTTTAGAAGTTACAAGAAACTTCAAGCATGTAATTGTGGTTACTTAGGTAGTTTTAAAAAATATTTACTTCTATAAAGTGGCAGTAAGACAAAACAGTTTTTGGAATACTGTTTCAAAATGTTTTGATCACAAAAGTAGGCAATCTAAGCATCTAAATGTCTTAAACATTTCTAACCTCAAAAGATGAACTTCTAACCTGGCTATACAATCTGTAATTTCAATTTAACTCTCTGAGTTGCCCACAAATTCTCCACTTTGATCAAATGGATTTATTCTTCTATAGGAGCCGAGTGACTTGCTATCTTTCTGCCATAGCATTTGCTGCTTTTCCAAACTGGAAAGGCTAGAAATCACTTCCTCTTTCTCTGCACTGATCAAATCTAATCCAGAATTGTAGGTCTAGCTCAAATCCCTCCTGGTCTATAAATGCTTCCTGACCTTCTAGTAGGAAGGGATTTTTCCTCTATTAAAATCCTTTGACACATAATAATTGTTCCATTTCTAGCAATTAAATGATAATAACTTGTAACAGTTCCTTCTCTTGTGTTTTCAAATGTGATTTAAATCTTATTTCCTCATTGGCACATTCACATCATCTTTCCAAACTGTTACCAAAGGCTCCTGGAGGAGGAGCTCCATCTTGCCATTTGCCCGGCACTCTACCTCGCACATGGAAGGACCTTGGTAAATGCTTATAGGTTTAACATGAGTACTCTGTCCATTACAGATCTATATCAGTAAAATTCGTGTTCTTTCCATTTCTATGCACAGATAAGAGCATATGAAAAAAGGCAATTTCTTAAAGCTCTTTCAGGACATTAAAATCCTCTTTTATTGACTGTATACTGCCACTGTGTAACTGAACTACGTAATCTCTAAGTTAGAATATTATCTTTATGATTTTTTTCTGTATTTTTATAATATTAAAGTATCTACTTAAAATAGTTTGCACAAATATTGAATTACTTACCTTGCAAAGACTTAAGTAGAAGCACAAAAGTAACAGAATAACACGAGCAAGCTTCATGTTGTAGACATTCAGGGTCTGTGTCTCTACTGTGGACTCTTCTCTGCCCCCAGATATTCTTTTGAAATTTAATTTTTAACCTCTGAAAAAATATTTAAAAAGAGAAAGTCTCCTAAAGAGCTTTGTACTTTTGAACTTGTAGAGAATTCTGGCAAAAATCCAGAGTTTTACCGTAACTGAAACCAAAAAAGACCTCCCCAGTAAATAGCTGAGGGCGGTGACCAATAGGGACTGTGTTTCCTCCAGATGAAACTGATTTCCCCACCTTGTTACTGCACAATGCCTCAATTCAGTTTCCTAGGGAAGAAAGAAACTACACTGGGAAAACATCTTATTTGTTAAATAAAATTATAGTATTCTTCCTTAATGTTGAAGACTAGGAGATGGTAGGAAGTAGATGCACATTATAGTGAAGGCTCTTCTGAGTACATTAAAAAATCCTAAACAAAACAGTTCCTTAACCATGCATAGGCTGTGCTGTGACCAAGCTGTTTTCCCTGAGCACAGAGAACTTTGATAAACAAGTATTCTTACCACAGCATCGACTATACTGCAGGACCATTTGTATTTGTGAAATGCATTGTGATGGCAGGAATGCTCTCTTTACTTCATGGGAGTTGATCACTGAAAGTACCTCATCCTCCAAACTCTGTTTTGTGTCTGCTTCAGGAGAACCCAAACTGTGAGGAAGAGCATGATTGAGCAGAGAGAAAAACAGCCTGAGCCAGCTTATGGGGAGCTCTGGGGTGAGTGTGGCCTGTCAGTGTCCCTGTGTCAGGCAGAAATGGCTGGACCATGACACTCTGCCTTGCCCAGTCACCTGGTGTAGGGTGCTGAAGAAAGGCATGCCCTTAGGTGAAGCTGCTCTCTGTAGCTGAAGGTCTGACAAACAGTTTCTGTCAGAAGAAGTGTCTGCTGACCACTCTTTACAGGTAGGCAGCAAAACCTTCCTTGAAGGAGGAGTTGCACTGCAATTTTGAAAGAGCCTCTCCTGGACCATGCTTGGAAAGTAGATCTAGAAGGTGCCAATGGTGGACTCTGAAAGATAAGGAGGGGAGTTTCCTGATTCCCCTCTCAAGGAAGGTTTTGCTTATCTGCTCTAGGTCAAGGTAATGCCATAAATGTAATGGAACAATGTAATATTTTACAGGAAGTCCAGGTAATCAAGGTCTCTTCAGACTTTACTAGGACAGAAGATAGGAGATAAGACCTACAGAAAAACTGTGAATGCATTGCTGCTCATCCCATGTAAATGTAAACAATTTCTGATCCTCTTTTCTGCTTCAAATATTTAGAATAGTTTCAGTTGTCCTGGCCAAATTCTTATTCATATACTTCATAATATTGTTAAAACTAGAATCAAGGTTCATATCTCTAAAAGAAATTTGATTGGAACAAATATTAAACTTCAGGTAAGGGGTGGAATTTTTAAGTTTAGAAAGCAGACAACACAAAAGACTAGACATTAATATATTCAAATTATATTTTAAAATTTCATGATAAAAACACTGAAAAGAATGCATTAAGCATACAACTCAGGATACTATTACAAAACAATAAAAGGAATCAAAAGTGATAGAAAGGAAAGCAATTGTAAATAAACTAGAAAATAACAAAGTATTAGAGCTTGATAAATAGAGTCATTTTGAGAAATAAAAAAGAGAGTAAAGCAATTTTACAGGAAATCTATTGAAGTGGACATTTTTAGGGAGCTGCCAACATTCATTTTTCTTCATAATAGGTTCCCAGTTTTCTTTGTGGAATTACTTTTTTTCTATTATGGGTTGTTTTGATGGGAGAGTTAATTCCAGTCACCTACCTTCCAAAATAGAAATTGAGAAATCCATATCCAGTGTCTTTCCATTCCCTTGAGGGCCCTGGGACTAATCGCAGAGTCTCTCTCTCTCTCTCTCTGGTTTGGGTCCTGAGTTAAGTGAGAAGATGGCAGAAGGAACGGTTGGGAATCATTTCCTGCAGCAGAGTAGCAGCAGCCTACGTGTCACACTGCTCCAGCCAGAAGATAAACTTCCCTGTGATTCCTTCTTGAGCGTCCTTAGCTCTTTGGTCTAGTGCCTTCCTCCTCTCAATACTGTGAATATCCCATTACCTTCCAGATGAACTTTCTTTTACTAAAGTTAGCCACAGTCGGTTTGGTGGCTTGTCACTTAGAACCTTAAGGGATAAAAGCATGTGTAACTTATCAAATAATTTGAAGAACTGGATTTTCAAAGAAAATAGAATTATCAGAATTGACTCAAGCAGTGACAGAAAATTCAAATAATAGCTAAGAAGAAATAGAAAAGTTAAAGATTTCAACCCCTCCCCCAATAGTTTTACCAGCTCTTTTTAAAAAGACCATTTTTCTCTTATTTAAACTTTTCCAGAACGCAGAAAAAGATGGAAAGCTCTCCAGCTTATTGGCAATACTCTGACACTTTTATCCAAAACTTGGCTAGATGATGAACTTGGGAAAGTGGCAGAGTCGGAGGACACTGAGCTCTCTTGCTCCCACAGATAGAGGAAGGCAGTGATTACACATAGTGCAGCTCACTCTGAAGGCCGGCAGAAAGGCTCTGACACAACTCAAGATTTAAAGAGTCAGCCACATGAAGAAGGGTAGGAGGGGCAGAGATGTGGCCAAGGACCAAACCCACGGGCTTAAGTGACCCACAAGCAGGAGGAAGCAGAGGCCCTCTGAGGAGTGAGGGGATCCAGCTCCACACTGAGTACACCATGCAGGAGGATCTGCCTCAGAACACAACCCCTAATGTCTGGCTTTGAGAAGCAGTCGGGCTTAACTCTGGGAGCTTTGAAGATCATTCGGGCTTAATTCCAAGAGAGCTGGAGGCTATAGGAAACTGAGACTATGAGATCTAATAAGTGAATTCAGCAAAGTTGCAGGATACAAAATTAATATGCAGAAATCTGTTGCATTTCTATATACAAATAATCAATTAACAGAAACAAAAACGAATAAAACAGTGTCTTCAATAAATGGTGTTGGGAAAACTGGACAGCTACATGCAAAGAAATGAAACTGGACCATTTCTTTATACCATATACAAAAATAAACTCAAAATGGACTAAAGACAGAAATCCAAGTCTTGAAACCATAAAATTCCTATACAGAAACATAGGCAGTACACTTTGGACATCAGCATAAGCAATTTTTTTTTAAAACTGTTTTCTCAGGGAAGGAAACCAAAGCAAAAACAAATAATTGGGACTACATCACATTAAAACCTTTATTCAGCAAAGGAAACCATGAAACAAAAGGAAAAGGTAACCTACTGAATGGGAGAAGATATTTGCAAATGATATATCCAACATGGAGTTAATATTTAAAATATATGAAGAACTTATATAATTCAACACTAAAAAAAAACCACAAAAATGCAAATAAGCTGATTAAAAAATGGGCAGAGGAACTAAACAGACGTTTTTCCAAAAAATACATACAGATAGCCAACAGACACATGAAAAGATGCTCAACATCACTAATCATCAGGGAACTGCAAATCAAAGCTGCAATGAGATAGCAACTCACACCAGTCAGAATGACTATTATAAAAAAAACGAGAAATAACAAGCATTGACAAGGATGTGGAGAAAAGGGAACCCTTGTGCACTATTGGTGGGGATGTAAATTGGTGAGACCACTATGGAAAAGTACTATGGAGTCCTCAAAAAATTAAAAATGGAAATACCATATGATCCAGTACTTACTTGAAGAAAACAAAAACACTAATTTGAAAGGATATATGCAGCCCTGTTTACAGCAGCATTATTTACAATAGCCAAATATGCAAGTAACCTAAGTGTCTACAGATGAGTGAAGTGTCCTTAGAAGAATGGATAAAGATGTGGTGTGTACATATACACATGCATGTACGCACACATACACCCAGAATATTACTCAGCCATAAAAAAATGTAATCTTGCCATGTGTAACAACATGGACGGACCTAGAGAGTATATGGTGCTAAGTGAAATAAAACTCAGAAAGAGAAAGACTATACAATTTCAGTTTTATGTGGAAACTAAAAAACAAATCAAATGAACAAAAAATATCCAGTAATAGACTCACTAATACTGATAATAAACTGGCGGTTGCCAGGTTCGGGGAAAGGGGAAGAAGAAGGGGGCCAAATGGATGAAGGAGTTTAAGAGGTATAAGCTTCCAGTTAAAATATAAATAAGTCATGGAGATAAAAAGTGGGCATAGGGAACATAGTCAACAATAATATTGCAATAACTATGTATGGTGACAGATGGTAAGTACACTTACCATGGTGAGCATTTTGTAATGTATATAATTGTTGAATCTCTATGTTTTATAACCCAAACCAGTATAATATTGCGTATCAACTGTACTTCAATAAATTGTGCAGAAAAATGGAAACAGTAAATTTTATTTTATTGAAATTCATATATATATAAAATCATGCTTATAAAAATATTAAAGTAAAAAGTAAAACACATAGTACAGTATAAGAAAAAATAAATATTTTTACTTACATTAATATATTCAATGAAAAGGGAATAACTTGTATGGTGACATATGGTAACTACATTTACTGTGGTGAGCTTTTTGTAATATGTATAATTGTCAAATCACTATGTTGTATACCTGACACTAAAATAAAATATTGTATGTTCACTTCAACAAAAAACTGGATAAGATGAGCCTCAGAAAGAAATCCATAAGCTATCTTACTTTTTTACATATCCTAATGGTACCAAATAAAATATTAGGAAACCACATACCATAAACCACAGTATATTAAAAAGAACATATATGACTTGGTGAGAATCATTCCAGAAATATACAGGTGTTCAACATTAATATACCAATGTAATTTAGGATATTAAAATCTTTAATTAAAGTAATAGGTTAAAAGAACATAAGATAAGAAATGGAAAAGGTGTTTAATGAGTTTAACACCAATTCTTAATTTTTAAAAATGAACAAGCTAGGAAAAGAATAAATATCATTAACTTGATAAAGGGTAGAAACTAACAGTAAACACCTTATGCAATGGTGAAACACTATAGGCAAACCCATTAGAGTCTGCAATAAAATTAAGGATTCTATATTCCAATGGTGTTGTTATTACTGGAGGCAATAAAGATTAAGAAATTATAAATATTGAAGTGGCAGACACAAAACTGCCAGTATTTGCTGATGAAATGATTGTCTATGTAGACAAAATTAATTGAAAAATTGCTAGACCTAACGTCAAAGTTTATTAAAGCAAATGGATACAAAATCAACGTAAGAAAATTTTCCTATTTGTCAGCAATTACTAAAAGGAAATTTAATGGTTTACAATAACTGACATTCTATATAATTTATATCTCTTGCCTCTCAACATTTCTGTGAAAATATAAAAATAAAAATAATTCCATTGAACCATCAAAAAGTGAAGTGGAATTACATCAGAAGGATAAAACAGTGAAGAATTATTGGAAGATATACAATAGAGAGGAAGAGAGTAACTGCAAAACTTAAAGGAGTTTAAGAAATGTTAAACTTATAGGTGATGACAAAGTATCTGGAATTAGGGAGATCACAAAGTAAATATACACAGTGGAACCTGAGAAAAGTCATGGATTAGGTGATCATTTAAATAAAGGGCAAAAAAAATTGAGCCAGTACCTCATTCTTGGAGCAAAGTACCTCAGCATTTGCTTCAGGGTAAAGCCTATGGAAGGGTCTCTGCAGCACATGTTCTAACATGGAGCCCTTCGAGTGGACACTGGGACAGGAGAAACACAAAGCATTCCAGGTACATACAGCTTCATTGGGTTCAGAGAATCTTCTGCACTTAAAAGCAGGTGCAGCAACCTCCTGAGGCCTCACATCCCACCCCATCCCTCTCCTGCACAATCTCTCCACACAGCTCCATGATCGGAATCTACACAACGAGAATGTACAGCATAGTAAAAAGAAAAATAAAGACCAACCCCACTTATGACTATAGGTGCAACAATCATAAGTAAAATGTCAACAAACTGATAAAAACAAAATCTTAAATAGGATTCAGTAGTCTTCTAATAACATTAACACTTAACTTGACAACTATTTTATGCACACACATACTTAGACTTAATTAAATAAGTAATTATGTTAATGTCATAATTTTAAGAGAGGCCCAAGTTCAAATAAAAAGAAGCAAAAAACCTTGTAGTCTTAACTTTGAATTGGAAATATCACTACAAACTAAGATTTAAAACAAATATATGCACCTCCTTTCTCTGTCCACTGATAAGGCCTAGAAGTCATGATAATCCAGAAGCAATGATCACCCCTTAGTGCCCAGATTATGTTCTTTACACACTATTTCCCATTGAAAGAAGCAAGGGCTCCTTGAAGAGAGGGCTGGGGCAGGACATTTTTAAGGCAAGTCAGAGACATCTTCTGTCAGAAGGCACAGATGCTGTTAGAGGCTAGTGAGTGGCATTAAAAGACACAGGACCCAATTTGAGGGGCTCTCACCAGCCAAAGATGAAATAACTTAGTAAAAAGAACAACAATGACAAAGTAGTGAAATAAAAATGAGTATTAAAAAATAATGAGGGCAAGTTCTTTATTTCAGCTAATAATTGTTGGAGGAATGGTAAAACTAGCATATCATCATTTTGCAACCCCTTATGAACCAATGAACCTGGTGATGGTGCTGATCATCAATAGCTGCTGAGCCCCTCAGGTGAAAAGTTGGCAGGGAACTTTCAACTAGAGGGATCAGGCTGACGCACTGATCCCACTGATCAATCTTAACACTGCCAGAAGAGACAACCAGACTTCACATGCCTCATGTTGTTACTGACCTGCAGTCCTTGAGTTCCACGTGCTAGAAGAATCAGCATCAGACTCAAAGTTTGGCTCCAACAAGGCTTTATTGGGACTTATGCTCCAGCTCATCTATTAAGATTCTGCTTGACAACAAGACTATGGAATGATGGACAAAGAGATGGGAGAAGAAAGAGAAAGGGTATAAAGATAGCCTAATTATGAGATCTTAATGGATGGGTAGAAATTCAAAACTATAGAGGAGTTCAGTTCAGTTCAACAAAAATTTTTTTTTTCAGGCACTGTGCTAAGTGCTTAGAATACCAAAACAAGATGTAGTTCCCACTCTTTAGGAACTTAGTTTAGTGCAGATTTCTCTACTGGGGTTTTATACATGTCATTAGGTGTTCCCTTAGATGTTACTATGGATTCCAGAAGAGATTGGAGAAATAAATTTTTTTAAAGAAGTTTCCATTTCCATGCAATGCCAGCACTTGCAGTGATGAACAGTAATCAAGCAGCCTTTTTAGTAATTTTGCTAGAGGTCATTCATCTATATGGCAGTGGACATGGTTGAGTACACTCTGTTTTTGATGAAAACCAGGGGAGGCTGTTGATAACTGGTGTCTGAACAGTAATGAAAGAGGGAGGATGTGTTTATGGTATCAGCCTCTCCCTCCTCAACTGAATCTTCTAATTTCCACCAACCTCCGCTTACCACAGCCAACTGAAAGTAAACAAGTTTTCCTGATACAACAGATCAAGGAGTAAATTTAAATTCTGTTACTTTGTAATGTTGTAAGTATTGTGAAACAATGTAAGCTCAAAGTAAACTGTATTATAAAGATTTCATTTTTCTTTTGTGGTTTCCTTGTATAGTTTGCTTGCTCTACACTTAATCAGCACCTGTTTTACAAACATGACCTACAATCAAATGTAGTGATTTTTGAATATAAAGCAGGAGGTGGAATTCTAGGCCTAAGTAGTTCTGATAAAGTTAGTAATGAAAAATCATAACTTATAAATGCAGCAATGGTCTAGGATAACTGAAGACACTGAACTATGAATCTCAGCAAAGGAACAAATAATTTTAAGTGGTCTTTGGAATCCCAGAGTGAAAAACTTTTTAAAAAGTTTTTAAAAAGTCAGTTTCAATTAAAAGGCCCAGAAAACAAGTCATGAATAGCAAAACTTCTGACTACAAAAGTAAAAATCCCAGTTGGTATGAACCTCAAAATTCTAGTATGTAAATATAGAAAGTAAAATGCTAAGGTAAGACATAATATGAGAAACCAAAATGTTTCATTCTTCAAGTTTGATAAATTGATGTAATTGATGACATATCTCATGTTGTTGAAGAAACTCCGTAATAAACCAAAAAACAACTTGTCCAGATTGATGGATATTTCAATGACAAATATCATATGGAAGCACTTGTAAGATATATAAGTTGTGGTGGAATGCATTGAAGTTTCCTCTCTACTTAATTGCTATCCTTTGTGAGGAGGGGGAAATTTCATAGAGTAGACTAATAAATTAGGCAAAAATAAACAAAGTGACAGAAAATCATGATTCTCTATTCAAAAGAGCACTGAGTTGCACAACACTGTGAACCATGAACTTATACACCTAAATATGGTGAATATGGTAAAGTTTATGTCATGTGTATTTTACCAGTTAAAAAAAAAGCAATCAACTGAATGGGAGATTATCTGCAAATGATATATCCAATACAGGATTAATACCCAAAATTTATAAAGAACTCATAGAACTCAACACCAAAAAAAACAAATAATCTGATTTTAAAATGGGCAGAGTACCTGAAGAAACATTTTTTTCAAAGAAGACATCCAGATGTCCAAACGGTTTGCGTGAAAAGATGCTCAACATCACTAATCATCAAGGAAATGCAAATCAAAACCACAATGAGATGTCACCTCATACTAATCAGAATGGCCAGTATCTAAAAGATAAGAAATAACAAGCATTGGCTAGGATGTGGAGAAAAGGGAACCCTCCTACACTTTTGGTGGGAATGTAGGCTGGTACAGCCACTATGGAAAAAAAGTATGGAGGCTTCTCAAAAAATTAAAAATAGAAATATCATATGATCCAGTAATGCCCTTTCTGGGTATTTCCTTGAAGAAAACAAAAACACTAATTTGAATAGATGCCTACGTTTATGGCAGCATTATTTACAATACTTACTTATTTACATGATATACTATAGCCAAGATATGGAAGTAATGTAAGGGTCCATAAACACTTACATTAGGTGAATGGATAAAGATGTGGAGTGTGTGTGTGTGTGTGTGTGTGTAATGGAATACTACTCAGTGGAATAGTACTCAGACATAAAAAAGAATGTAATCTTGCCATCTGCAACAACTTGAATGTAACCTAGAGGGTATTATGCCAAGTGAAATATGTCATAAAGTGAAAGACAAATATTGTATGATTTCACTGATAAATGTAAAAAATAACAAAACAAAGACAGAGTGATAAATACAAAAACAAACTGGTGGTTGCCAAAGGGAAAGAGATTGGTTAGGTGAAATAGGTGAAGACAAAGAAGTACAAATTTCCAATTGCAGATAAACTGCGGGGATGAAAAATACAGCACTGGGAATACAGTCAGTAATATTCTAACAACTTTGTATGGGGACAGATGGTAACTACACTTATTGTGGTGAGCAATTTGTAACGTGTGTAACTGTCATCTCTAAGTTGTACACCTGAAACTAATATAATATTGTACGTCAATATTCTTCAATAAAACAATTAATAAAATGGGCATTACAAAGGTACACGTGTGCATTTTTTTCTTCCTTTAGTTAAATTATAGGACAAAAGACAGGCACAGTCCAGCCCACCATCATGCATACTACAAATGATCCGGAAGAAACAAGCTACTAGAAAGAAGGCGGACTAGCCTTTCCTCTAGATTCAGAAGCGACCAGATTCACCTCTGGGCACAGAGTGGCTCAAAACTCCTTTGAGATGTGGGCGGCACACTTCCAAGAGCGGGACACCCACCGACGAGCGAGGGGATCATTTTGCAGCCTCAAATGTACCACATACCGATCACTTATTACTATGACCCTATAAAGAATATTTTGAAATACAATACTTTTCTTAACTGTAAAAGGGGGACATTAAAGGTAAGTACACAATATTACCTATTTCGTATCTTCCTTTCAGCCTCTCAGGGAGAGGCACCACCGGCCAATCCCTGTAAGAGGGCGCGGATCACTAACACCCGCGGTCGCCAAGGGCAACACTGGTGGCCGCACTTCCTGCACCATCCCGACGCAAAGGACTCCGCTATTATACGTCACTTCCTCCGCTCGTCTGTCGGCAAGTCGAGCTGTCGTAAACTAGTAGGTGAAGTTAGATATTATTGCTGCTCTTTCATCCCTGAAGTCTGTTTTGGAAAGGTGACAGTATCGCTGGTTCATTCGGTGACTGGCTTTTTTGTAAACCCATTATTCGAGTTTCTGGTCAGTTTCTTCCCCTCTTTTGTACTGGTACGGTGGCCGGGGAGGTGCATCTGCGGCTGAAGTGCCGGGCGGGTCAGCGAGTGCGCCGGGGCCGCAGGGGCACGTGGCGCCTGTGAGTGACCGTAGAGCCCCAGGAGCTGAGGATGCTGGGCTCGGGGCTCAGGGCTCAGGGCTCGGGGCCCAGGGCGGGAGGGAGGGAAGAAAGAAGGGCATGCAGCTTGAAGACCTTGCTGCCTCCTGGGCGAGGAGGTACTGACCTGGGGAGACGAGGCTGGTGAGTGGTCGGTGCTCACAGGCCTAGCGAGATGACACTAGGCCTTCGGGTTCGCCTCTTGGGGCTTGGCAGTGGGTGAGGTGGCAGGGCTGCTATTATTATTGTCTTCTTTTATGGTGTTCTGACTGAGGCCTAAAGGGTTTAGTGGTGTACCCAGAGGCCCCTATAACCAAAAGGCGAGCGCTGTTTTTCTCCCCAGGTGTGAGTGAGCATGTCTTTTCGAGGCGGAGGTCGTGGAGGCTTTAATCGAGGAGGTGGACGTGGCGGTTACGGTCGCGGCGGCAGCGACAACCACTTTCGAGGCGGAGGCAGTTTCAGAGGAGGTGGCGGCAGAGGATTTGGGCGCGGGGGTGGCCGCGGAGGCTTTAACAGAGGCCAAGACCAAGGACCTCCAGAACATGTAGTTTGTATGTCGCCTTTAAAGCTTGGCCTGATTGGGAGGTGGATGCGGAGGTTGCGGGTTTGTGTTATTAGTAAGTTTGGGAGTCAGACGCTGAAAGATCTATCAGCCCTCTCATACAGGGGTTGCCGCTTGGTTGGGGAGGGAAGTGTGCTGAGACGCTGTAAACTGGCAGCAGTCGTGCTTTAGCATGGAAAGGGCGTTCAAGAAAACTGAAAGGCAGTGTATCATGGACTTGAAACTTGAGCTCAGGCTGAAAGGAAGATATGAAATAGGTAATATTGTGTACTTACCTTTAATGTCCCCCTTTTACAGTTAAGAAAATTATTGTATTTCAAAATATGCTTTATAGGGTCATAGTAATAAGTGATCGGTATGTGTACATTTGAGCCACAAAGCCAAGTTTTCAGACTCTAAAGTCCATGCTTTCAGTTATTCATAAGTAAGAGACATGGCGGGGAAATTTGCTTGGAAGGGAAAGTACAGAGAGCAGTGAAACAAAATACCTAAATGCAGTAGTTTTAGAGTAATTATCAATGATGTGGGATGGAAGTCATGTTAAATGAGACAGAGATTTGACAGTAGTAGCCTACATCAAAAGAGGAGAAAGGGTGAACAGAGTCTAATATAAATAATAGATTGCATCAACATGTAAGATGGTTTAAAGAGGGTAACAGCTAGATTTGAAGGACCTAGCCCAAAAGCTGTTTCAACAGCCCATTTATACATTGGTATTACACTCTTTTATAAACTTGCTCTTTTATAAGGGACATATAAATAGTTCCACTGTTCTCCCTTCTCCAGTGCCTATGGTGTCTGGTTTTTTAGTTTTTTCGGGGGTTTTTTTGGTCTATTACATTTTGTTTCTGTATATGACTGTCTTTTGAATCCACATCTCTCCTCTGTAGTATTTTTTGAATAAATGTTTACAACATTAGAAAAAAAAAGCACGCACGGTGGAAGTGAAGGAATAAAGGAAGAGTAGATGGGAGAGAGACTTCCTTGGAAACAAATTCTTAGTACTTGGCTAATCCTAGGAATAAAAGTTCTCCTGTTTTGAGGTTGAATGAGATAGGGCTGGAATATTGGTTTTGCAGGAATGTGATAAGTATTTTATTTGGTGGTAGCAGTCAATTAGATATGAAGGTACTTATTTGAGATTCCAGACTTCTCTGAAAAAGACTGAAGGGTAATTGGTGAGGAGGTGATAGTGGGAATATATAAAAGGGGAAGAAGAAAAAAGAACAAGAAAGACAGGGATGGGGAGAAGAGACAAAATGAAGCATGCAGTTTAATTAAGTAATAGTTACTGTAATAAAGTAACTACTAGAGGTTGAGCAGTTTCAGTGTCCCAGGCACTTTTCTAAGCCCCTGACATTTATTATTGCACTTAATCCTCACAGTACTCCATCTTAGGTGGTAGTACTGTTGTAGCCCTATATAAAAGTTGACACCAAAGCAGAGAGATGAGAACCTTTCCTCAGGTCACATAGCTAGAATGGTGTAGGGTCGCTATATCAACCCAGGAATGCTTTTCTGCCTCACAAGACAAATACGGTGAAATCCCAGGTAGCCAAGAAGAAAGCTTCCAGAATAGGTTGTTCAGTATCATTTGAAATTGTTTTATATTTAACATTTTCTTATCCTATTTCAGTATTAGGAGAGTTCCTGCATCCCTGTGAAGATGACATAGTTTGTAAATGTACCACAAATGAAAATAAAGTGCCTTATTTCAATGCTCCAGTTTACTTAGAAAACAAAGAACAAATTGGAAAAGTGGATGAAATATTTGGACAACTTAGAGATTTTGTATCCTTTTTAATTGGAAGACTTAGTGATCTCATTAAAAGGTTACTATTTGCCTTTTCTTGAGCCAAGTACTAATTGAATTAACCATGCTTAATTAAATGGATGGAATATTGCTAAGATTGGACCATGAAAGAGTCAAGAGAGGATAATGTATTTTGATATATTGAAAAAATAGGCCCTATGAAGGTGACTTCCAATTGGAGGGCTTTATAAATGATCGCCGCTTGGATAAGTGCTATGGGATTAAGGTACTTCGCTTTGGATGTGATGATGCCCCTGGAATAGTGTAGTGGAACTGGAAGTTTTAAAACAAAAGCAAAAACTTCATATCCTCTTGGAAACTCATTTCTTTTCCTAAATACTTCCATATATTCTAACCTTGTTCTTAAAATTTCACGTGCATTTAGAAGTTTATCTTTCTTATTTCAATTCCTTAATAAAATTGATAGTATTTTTCAGTTAAATTGTCAGAAAATATGAAGGCATCTTCCTTTAAAAAACTGCAGAAGGTGAGTCAAGCTTATGGTAATTAGAATCACTGGTTTTAATAAGCAAATGACCTACACTAGGCCAGTCCTACTTAGGGCAGTTGAGACTCCCCCAGTAAATCCTAGTGAAGCTCTGAGATGTTCTGTACTTCAGACATTGAACTTTAACTGATTTTTAAAAGTAACTTAATACAGTATTAAATTATTAACTGCTCATATTAGCAAATTCTATAAGTGCTAGAGTATGTTTTTTACCTTTTGTAAAACTCTTATTGAAATGCTTACGTGACCAAACATTCTAAGTGCAGCATCAAATTATAAAATTCCTATTATTTGGGAGAAGTCAGATATTAATGATTTCACATTTATTTCGATAACATTATGATGTGTTTTATGAAGGAGAAGTGTGGATTCCTATGAGAATTGCTATGAACATGTGCAACCAAATTTACTGTACTGGCTTTCTGAGGAAGTGAACTTGAAGCTGAGATCTGAAAGTTGACTAGGAGTGATTCCAAAATTCAGAATTATCTGGGGGAGCTTTCAAAATGTATTTCTAGGTCCCACTACTAGAAATTTGACCCAGTAGGTCTTAGGTAGGTACCACGATTCAGTTTTAAGAAGGAAAGCCCCTGGGTGATCTTCATGTAATTAGACCAGCATTTAGGAACCACTGTGCTAGTCAAAGAGGAGGAGGAAGTGCATTTCAAGTAGAGAAAACATGTCTGTGACTGTAAGCCACTTCAAGGATCTGAGAAAGGGAACATTTAAGAGGAGTGGGAAAAGTTGTTATTTCAAGAGAAATGAGCAGGGGCTAGATTACTTTCGGATTTCAAGTCATGGGAAAGAGTTTAAGACTGTTTTGTTTTTAAATAGGGATAAATATGGTTAAGTTTATATTTTAAAAAGAGTACCGGAAGAATAAAAGCGCCCTGGAAGGAAGTCAGTCCTGTATGGGAAGGGCCTATGTCAGAGGCTTGTTGCATTAGCCCTGGATTGTATGGCAGTAGGGTAGGACAGTGGAAAAGGAGAAAAGTAGGTGGATTTGTGAGAGAGAGAGGCAGGAGAATTTCTAGGTCTTGGTAATTGATCACTAAGTTGAAGTAAAAATACCACCAACTTTGAGATGTCTGATTCCATTATTTGTGGATCATGTCACCATTTACTGAAATGGGCAACACTGGAGAAGCAGGGAATTGGGGGAAGATAATGAATTCAGTTATGAACATAATGAGTTTGAAGCACTTGTGAGATATTCACATGGGAGGTCAAAGGAGTCTGGACTAGAGATAGAATTGGGAAATTGTCATTATACAGACAGCATATGATGCAGTCTAGGAAGCAGGAACACCAGGAAAAGAGCTTTGGGGACCCCCTACATTTATATGTGTGTGAGTGGAGACTGAGAAGTAACTGCCAGTAAAAAAGGAGACCAAACCAGGAGAGTTTTATAAAAGTGGTGTCACAAATCAAGAGAACAATGTGTCCAAGAGTAAGTGCTTGCCTGGCAAAATACCTGCAAAGTGTGCAGTGGATTTACCAATATGGAGGTCAACAGGTGATGGAGCCAGTGGAGGGGGTTCTGAGCAGACAGATAGGAGATGATGCGGGGACAGTGCCTTGTTGCTAGTGTGTGGCTGCTGGATGGAACAACCCTGACGGATACCCACGGGGAAACAGCACTGCCTCAGGTGGGCCTGAGGGTCAGGTTTCTCATTTAGGGACCTGGAAAAAAAGAATTTGCCTGTGATAGCCACTTAAATTTGATATGGTGCTTGCCTTTTCCCACAGATTATTTATTTGAGCACTTGTTATCAGTGATTTTTATGCCAGATGCTAAATTGGTATATTCTACTTCTACTCATTTCTAGATCCACTGTTCAGGTTCAGGTCCTCCTTATGCAGCCCAGGTTATTAGCATAATCTCTAGACCAGTACTGTCCAATCAGATTCCTGCCTAATGCAATATAGCGTCTAGCCATTTGTAGCTATTGAGTACCTACAATGTGACTACTGTAACTTAGGAACTGAAACTTTGTTAATTAGTTAAAATCTAAATAGTCATGTGGCTGATGGCTGTCATGTTAGTGCAGAGCTAGACACTATTTTTGGGAGGATGGGCTCTAAAGGAAAGAAGAGTGATAAGGTAATATCTAAAGAGGGATTCAGATATCTTGTTATAAGTAATACCTTATAATTTTGAAACCCACAGGCGTGTTTTGTGTAAAACTACAAAGTATACCCTATTATATTTCATTATGAAAAATATCTTCTTTAACCCAAATATGTGGTGGGCTTACTTTCTTTATATCCTTCATTACTTTGTGTGTTCAATATATGGTTATTGATTTAATCCTTTATCAAAGTCTTGCAAAAGCTAGTATGTCAGTTCTTTATTTTGAATTTTAATGCTAAATTTTAAATACTTTTATTTTGGTGGCAACTCTGTTGAGTACAAATGCAATTTTTGGAAGGCATCTATTTCTAAATAGAAATAAGATTGAATTGGTCTTGGGTTTTATTCATATGCATGTTATGTTTAAGTGCTTATGTATATTATTCTTTCCATCCTTACAAGGACTACGAGAGGTGGGTACTTTATGGCACAAAGAAATCAAGTCCTTGCCCAGGCCTAGACAGTAGTAAGTAGTAGGGATGGGATTTGAAACCAGGCAATTTTGAGTCTAGCATGTAGGTTCTTAACAATTATACTATACTGCCCCCAAGTCATCACACTAATTGGTTCTATTATACTCCAGTTTTACATAGATCCATATAAGCTGCTGCCACTGCAGAGGTTTTTACCTCGACCTCCAGGTGAGAAGGGCCCTCCAAGAGGTGGTGTCAGGGGAGGTCGAGGAGGAGGAAGAGGAGGTGGCAGAGGTGGTAGAGGCGGTAAGTAACTTGTGGAAAATTTCTCATGAGATTTCAAAGTCACAGTCAATCCCTATTATAAAATTTGATTGTGTATGGGCAAATCTCCCTTATTTTTTATTTTTATTTTTATAGTAAAGCTGTTTTCAAATCTTGGCAGATAGCCATAGTAATAATGCTTTGTTTCAATAACTTATTGAAGAAAAAAAAATCTAATGAAATGTAGCTTTGAGGGATTTCATCTCTGGGTTATTTATGTTTTGTTGCACATTTTATAAAGGATGAGATTGTGTTAGCTAATTTAAATTTTTTAGTTAATTTAATATCAGTGAGTGCTGATTGTATGCCAAGAGCTGGTCATACATTGTTTTAATATCTATGTATATTCTTTAATATTCAGCAAAACCCTGTGAGGTAGATGATATCCTTGTTTTATCAATGAGGAAATGGAGGCTTACAAAAGTAACCAAACAATTGGCAACCCAGAAGTAAAATCCTTAACTTCTGATGTTATGTCAAAGACTATTGCCATTAAAGTCACTGCTTTGACTTCGGGATTTTGATATATGTATTTCCCCAAAACTTCGGTACGTTCATCATCATGGGCAGCCAGTGATTGGCAGTGTTGGAGATGAGGTGGGGGGCGTAGGTCTGTGAGTGGTTGGGTGGGCGGCTGCCGGTGTAATGGGCGCAGAGCCAAAGTTGTAGGTAAGGAAGAGGAGCTGAAAATTGGGATTGGACAATTCTGTTACTGGGTCAGGAAAGAGAGAATGCTCTCAATGATCATTTCAGTCTATAAATTTTGGGGTCTAGATAGCTAGGAGGTAATCTCTTAGATCTGAATATGTTTCTTAAATATTTTTTGGAGCACCCCTTGAGAATTTGATAAATGGAGACCTTCTGCATTTCCATTCTATATTCAGTCTTATATATAACATTAAAAAAAATCACAACTTTAATCTGTTTTCTTAAAACTTTATGTTTTTATTTTGGAAGTATATGTTTGTTTCTTCTTTATATAATTCATCTTTCCTTACAGATTTAGACCCCCAAAAAAGTAAAAATGAAGACTGAAACAGGAAGCCAAATATGCTTTGGATAATAGAAAAATGCTATAAAAATTCAGAATTTCAAGGCTCATCAGCATGTGAGCATCAGTGATGGTTCCTATGCAGCTCAGTTAACCTTAAATATTATATTTATTGCAGTTCTCCCCAGAGTGAAACCACCTGTTTCTGCTACCCTTTGTTCTTAGGTCAAAAAGCCTTAGTTCCATCAATGATATTTACCATAAACAAAAGTTGAGGTACTCCTACTCTTAAATGGGGCTAAGCTGAACTTTAACAAGCATTCTAATTCATTAAAACAGGGTAACTTGTTTAAAATATTGCGATCTAGGGTTTCATCTTGCTGCTTGTTTGGAAAAGTACTACAGGTTTTTCCAATTTTAACATTTAAAAAATTCTGCACCATAAAATATGTGAGTTTTTATTATTCTTTATGATTATAGGAATTGTATTGATACTATAATTATAGGCTTATCAGAATAAGATAGGCTACAGTTTAATAAATGTTTCCTTATTTTTAGGTGGTTTTAGAGGTGGAAGAGGAGGTGGAGGCTTCAGAGGAGGAAGAGGGGGTGGTGGTTTCAGAGGTGAGTGTGGAAAAAAATCTGTAAATGACTGAATTTCTAGAATTGGTAAAGTATGTTTTCCCAACCATTATAAGAACTAATGCTGATTTTAAAATTCAGATTCGGGTAATAATGCTATTAATTAATTTTTCTAAATCCTTAATACTTTAATTTTCTCTTAATCAGGGAGAGGACATTAAATGTAACAGTTGACAGAGAAACTTGCTGCATGATCTGCTTCTGTGAATCAGAAACTTGTTTCTTGAGCAAGTTTTGAGGAAGTGGTCATCTAATGACAGTGGAACTAAAATGTCAACGTCATGCAAAAAGACTGCAACAGAATAAGCAGTTTTACTCTTAAAGAGTATGAACAAATATTTTACTGTTTTGTACAATGCTTGGAACTCTGGTTGCTTAATGTACAATTTTCATTTGAATTTTTAAAATAAAGTGTTTTATTCCTTTTAATTTACTTTGAGCTGTATTTATTAAACTAGAGCTATTTTTGAAGCTAAAAGGAACAACTAACACTTAAACCCAGTGGATTTCAGGTAGAAAAAATGATTTGTTTTTATTTATAACTGGTCTCTTAAAATACTGGCTAGTTGAGCAGTACTTCATTATTATTTGTAAATTAACACCCCCCCTTCAAAATCTTTGCCTTTTGTTTTTAAGAACATCAACACCCTTTATTGTATTTCCCTTTTGTATGTTAGTACACAAATAGGAGTTAATAAAGTAATTTCTCTAATTGTAATTAATAATTAGCAAATTTTACTATTGATTATGAATCAAAGGTACAACAGGTCTGTTCAAGTAATAACAAATTCAAGAAATTTCTGAAGAAACGCTTTTTCTCATTCAACATAGGTGGAATGTTGAAAAGTTTAGTGAATGTTTTTATTTTACTTTTTTTTAAGGGACTCTAAAAGTTTAAAATGTTATTCACCATAAATATTTGATTGCCTGATGCATGTTCCTGGGTAGGTGCATCACAAATCAAATTGGTTTTGGTCCCCATTGCTAGTGTAGTATCAAGAAGTAACTATGATAGCAAGTTAGAATATGTGATATGGGACCATTTCCCCTCCCATTGATTTTTTTTCCCCTTCACATGTGTTCATTTTCAGGAGGAATGATGTTGCTATATCTTTTAAATTTTCTAGCATGCTATACCTATACTTGGTTTACCTTGAATGCTTGTTTGAGTAGCATGAGTATTGCCTATGTCAGTAGTTTGTTTTACTTATTTCTTTTATTAATGGGATTGTAAAAGGATTAATACATAGGCCATAAATACATATGATGAACAAATATGCAGAATAGTTTTTCACAGGAAGAAATGGTTGTGCTTTTACAACTTGGAAAAGGAGACTATTTGGTTTAGAATCCTTAGGTTGAAATTTTCAGTGAGAGTTAGGACCAGGGTTTTTACTGTTTGTGAAAGACATAGCAAGCATTAGAAGGGTGATAGCATTGGCCCAAGGACAAATAATACTGCAGTGTTCCTACACTTTTTTTTTTTTTAAACATTTTTCAAAGTCTCTGATGGAAGTAATATACCAGTCGGCAGACAAACCACCTGGAGAACGTCACCTTTTACCTTTTGGTCATTGTAAACCTTTGATCACGCTATATCTTTTGGTCATTGGCCATCTTTAAATTGTTACTTCTACATTTTATTTTTCCCTTTTTTATAGAGTTCTTTCTTCTTTTCTTGGGGGCATTTAGTTCACATGTTTAGGGAGCCTTGCATTAATTAATTTGGTACTGTGGCAAGTATCTCAGTTCATTGTAAAAGGCACTTTGATGATTATTCACATATTAAACCCTTTGAGTTAACTGAATAACATTCTGATTGCTTACATGGTATTAGAGTGCACTTGTTGCTATAGCAATTAAATAGTTTAATGGATCCAAGCAATATTTCCTGGTATTCCTGAAAATTTGAGAAGAATCAGGAAGAGAAGATTGGTTTTAGGCCAATTAAAGAATCATGAACTATGTAAACTTGATACACTTATAGTTACATCTTCTAAGCCTCATCCCAGTGACTTGTCTATATCATTCATGAAGGAAGCATGCAAAAATACTTTGAATGCACCTGACACACTCATCTGTAAAATGATTTATGGTAAATGATATTTATTTATGGTAGGCAGCTGGACATCTTTGGAATTGTTTCTCTTCAGTTCTTATAAATGAAAATAATTATTTCTGGAAAATTTTAAATGGATGCTACAGCTAGGTATAATCCATTACAGAAAAGGAAGGGACTATGAACAAAGAAAACTCAAAAAAAATTTTAATCTGCATGCTGAATGTAAAAAAGAAAAAACTTAAGACCCAATAGCTCATAGATTTTTAAATGAGAGAGTTCCTCTTGGGTATTATTTTCATTGCTTTAGGGTCATTTGAAAATATTTTGATACTGGAATACTCATGAGGTTTGTTTTCTTAGTATAGATATGCTGGAGTATTACTTTACATTTATAAAAATCTGAGTACTTGTAACTATAAGATGTGGGACAAATAAACCAACTTGATTCAACTTCTTCAGTGTATATTTAGCTGAAAGAATAGGCAAAAGGATTAGCTTGGTTTGGTCCCTTCCTGCTAGGCTAAGATTTATAAAAGTGGATAAATATAGCCCTCTAGAGGTTCTGTGCTTATACTGTTTACTTGATGCATCTAGCATTTCTCTGAAGTGAACTGATTTTCAGAAATTCTATTGAGAGGAATCAGATTTTAATAATATTACATGGCATCAACAATATTCGGGGCAAAGGTGGTAGGGATATTTTATTCTAGCTGTAAATGTTCATGTTAGATTGTAACCCACTTTTGTAATCTACTTTTTAACTTACAACAAGATAGCAGAATATTAGAATGCTCAGTATTTTACAAGATGAATGATTGAATCCAGATACTTTGCTGATAAATGCCAAGATTATTATCAGAAAATTCTGCATATGAAAGTGTAGGGTAAATGAACTGAGGTGGCTTGGGAAGGAGATCATACTATATTCATGCCATGAAATATATACTTATTAATAAGGTAGACTTAGGTTTATTGACCTGGAATTTCTGATAGGGCTTTAGGGGAAAACAAGTTACAGAATGATTTTATATATACATACTTCCCATTTTTGCTTAAGAGAAAAGAAAAAATGGGGAAACCTCAAAACTTTGTATGAGCATATGTATCAACAAAGAAAAGCAGAAAGGATATACACTGAACAATATTACCTTTAGGGTAGGGTTTGGAAGGATGAAAGAAGAGTATTTATATATTTCTATTTAAATTGTGATGGAAAAGACAAAAGGGACTGAAATGGGAAAACTTGAAAGGGTCAACAGAAAGAAGGACCTTAATCTGAATAGTTTCAGAGGACTAATCCTAGCTGTTAATTTCAGAACTGATTTCTAACAAATTAGCTAAGTCAGCTCCTGCACATATTTTCTGAGTTTATTATTTAAATGAGATATGTGCACTTGATGATTTCCTTAAATATAAGGTTAATGTCCAAATTGTTTAAAATGTGTGGTGCTTGGTTTTTCTCTTTATTTTGCTAATAAGCTTTTCCCTTGTTCTGGGAATTAAAGTCCTTTCCTCTTTAGCCCAGTTAAATTTTTAAGGGAGGGCCTTTATGAAAAAGCCCTTCTTTGAGGTCTTTAAGTGGAAATGATTGGTTCTGAAAATGTTTGCTCCGTGGCTTTTGTAACATTTCAGAAGTACTGAAGGCGCATTGTGAAGGCTGCCTCAATATCGTTCCTGCAAAATGCTAAGGAATAATTTAGGCAACAGTTCAGAGTCCAAAAATGAAGATGGCTCCATCTTTTCACAGACAGAACACAATATTGTTGCAACTTACTTGATTATGGCAGGTAGGAATGTTTACTCCAATTACAGTTACTTTGCTTTCGAATGGGTGAAAAAAGCAGAGTTTTCATCAGAAGGCAGTAGATAAAGCATGGGTCAGAGAGAATGTTTTGAGTTCCATATGGTGTCCAACCTTGACAAATCCATCCTTTCTGAGTTGAGGTGCTCATGTAAATAAGGATGATATTGCTCTATTTCCTGGCTGTAGAGATCAAATAATGTAGGTGATAGGATAAATGAAATCATTGTTAATGGTGGTTAAAGTGAATCTTGGTGAACAATGTAAGAGCAGTTAAGTGAGGCTGAGAAAAGTTTACTATAAAATGAAAAATTATTTTATAGTAAGCCTTATGTGTCGTTATCACTGTCAAATGTTTTTATTGGGGAAGAGTGCAAACATTAAAAACTTAAATAAAAGATTATTTTAACAATATTTACTATTCTCAAATTTTGTAGTTTTGTCTTTGCTGAGGGAATCTAGTTGAGATTCAAAGATCTTGGAAAGAAAATTAAAATTGTAAAAAGAGAGAGCAGAGTATATTGTCATTAAGGACAGAGTTTGAAAATTCAGCTCATTCCAGATGTTATATTGGAAAACTCGAGCTTTAGGTTTCCTCTTTTAATATCTTTGCAACAGTGAGCAAATTCCTTTACCTTTTTGTTCTTCCATTTTCTTGACCTGTGAAATGGGGGTAAGAAAAAGCTACCTGTCACAATTGTTGTGAAGAGTAACATTAAGTGACACATAAATGCACCTAAGTGACACATGCAATAGGTGTTGGGCAAATATATTTGTTTTTTTCCCCACATACACATTCTCATTGATTCACTTATGCATAGACTTGTTTAAGGTAAAGACTTCTTAGCTGAAAAAATGGAATAGGGGAAATGACAATAGAAATTATCTGCCTATCATCTTTTATGTATAGATTGAACTATGGTTAAATTTTATACTGAGCAGTCACTTCATTTCCAACTTTGTGTTCAGTAATGAGTTTTAGAAGTAACTTTTTATTACTGGATTATTTTTTAGATTGACATTAAAATTTTCAAATATATTCTAAAGTAACATGGAAAGTATAACAAATGCTACTGTACCCAGTTTGTTCTTTATAATTGCTTTGCTTCTCGATAATTCCCAATTAAGACTATTCTGTGCTAGAAATTGTTATCCTCAGCTAATTTTTGTAAATTTTAGTGGTAAGCCTACTTGTTCATTTGAATACCTCTGTATGTTAAGTACTGGACAAGTTCCATTGTCTCTTTGATCATTTATTTGTTGCAAACATATGAGAAAACATATGCTACCTAAATGGAAAATCTCCTTATCACAATTACATGGAAATACTTCGTAAACAAACTTTTGGTTTAGTTAGTGTTTTGTAGATGACTAAGAAAAGCTATATTCTGGTCTGGTTACAGCAAGCAAAGCAAATTTCTCAATAAGAAAATATTCTGATTCTAATCTCTGTAATATAGTAACATTGCAGTAATCTTACTGCTAGTACTACTGTATTCCTACAACTATGAGTAGTAAGACCACTATGTCTACCATCTCTGCTGCTAATGTTACCATTTGAATACTTGCACTATCCTAAATTAACATGCAGAATAATTCATCTTTATGCTAATTTAGTAAGTGAATTAGTTTTATTTTCCTCCATTTATACAGATGAAGAGTTTAAGTAACTTGCTCAACACACACATCTATGTAGCTACATCAGGTTTTGCATGCAGGCATTTTCTTTCCTGAGCCTTCACATCTAACCACATGGGTCAGTTTTATCAAGGCAGACTGTGAGTATGTGGTTGCGTTTTTTGGTAGATGAACTGAAGGGGGCATAGCCAACCCCTTTATGCTTTAAACATTTATTGTTCTTTGGGTCCCCTGATTTTACCCCATTAATAAAACCCATTTGAACTTCCAAATCAAAACCAAAGCTATGAGGAAAATAATGCAGTCTAAGCATTTATTTCATTTCTTACTTTTAATGAGAGCCTATTTGGATTTTTCACTTTAAATTCAATTTTTAATTTAATATTTCTGTTGGATTTTAGCTTGTTCAAATTTTTGCTAACTTAAGCACTCTCCCTTTCTCTGATTGAAGCTGGGAGGAAAGAGGGCATAGTAAATTAAGGATCTGAAATAAATTTATTATGAATGAATTATAAAATGAAGGCTGAAGAGGATGGCTGTGTACCAGGTAATGAAGAATCACATAAGTCATAAAGGTGATAAGGAGTCACTGAATGACATGATTCAATTTGCATTTTAGAAATATGCTATAGTAATTACTAAAAGACCATGTAAAGGGCCCCTGCTTGATTAAGATTCAGAAGGTCCTGAGGAGGGAGGGGACAGAAAGAAGTAAAAGGACAGGAGCTAGAAGTTAGAATTGATAGCTGGATGTGGAGATTGGGGGAGAATATGAGGAAGCATCAAAGATGACAACTAGTTTTTTTTTTTGGGCAACTGGACAGATGGTGAAGCTATTCACCAAAAGAGGGACACAGCTGGGGAAGAACAGTTTGGCGCAGGACATGTCTCTGGGTTAAGTTCGAGAAATGTCCAGTAAAAAGCTGAACATATGGGTTTGAATTTTATGAAATCGATCTGGAAAGTATCAGTATGTATCCTTGGATATGGATGAAATAACTCAGATTATGTGTTGAGTGAAAAGAGAGGGTGTAGGTTGGAAACTTGGACAGTACATATATTTCATTACATGGAGATAAAGAAGGGCCAGGAAGTAGATTAAGAAGCATCTGCCAAAGAGATGAGAGAAAAGCTACAGAACCAAGGGGAAACTGACTTAATTTAGACCTAACTATTAAATGATCTTTTGTCTATTCATTAGAAAACACCTACAGATAGAAAAATAAAGCAGAGCCCTTGAGACAGCTGCAGAGAGAATACAAGAGGAGCTGAATTGTTTACCTCTTACCCTCCATTGTATCTAAGATCTCCCCAAAAGTAGTGATGTTATTCTGGTTGCATACTTGGTAGGTAGCAATTTATTGCACTGTGTTTTATCTGACTATTTAAATCATCAAATCTGTAGGTAGCCCAGAAATTTTCTTGAAATTAATTAAGCTTTTTGGAATATTTCTGTATCCACACTACAATACTTGATGCTAAAAATAGAGCCAAACACTCATCAGATTTGTTATTTCTGTGCCTTAATTATGCTTTCAGGAATAATTGAAATTAAGCAATGTGAGTTTTAGTTGGGGTCCATTTATTAAACAAATCTGTTACATGCCACATACTCAAAGAACATAGAAATCATTATGGAGCCTGACATCTACAAGGGAAGACTAGGAATACATAAGGGTTAAATGATACATCATCATGTAAGATTCAGGAGAATATAAGCAAGTACTTTGGGAATTTAGAGAAAAGAGTATATTTAGGTAGGGGAAGGCTCTGAGGGCAGAGCTGGGCTTCAAGAGAAATGTGAAAGATGGGTAGCATTGGGATAGAGGTAAGAAGTAGGGTGTTCTAAGTGAGAGAAATATGAGTCACAATTTACAACAAGCCTGGCATTGTATTTGATAAATAACTAGAATGGAGAGCTTATTTGACAAGTGTAGAAATTTGCTTAGAGTGTGAAAACAGATTGAGCCAAAGAGCCTGGAATAATCAGATTGGGACACGTGGACTGGACACGTGGACTTTGGTCCCGCAGACAATAGGGGGTTATTAGAAGTTTTGAGGAGGAGAAGGGCTGTGGTTAATTCTAGCAGGCTTACCCTTCCGCAACATGGAGAAGGAAAACAGGAATCTACAAGATTAGTGTAATTGGATGCCAAACGGGAAGTTCTGACCAAGGTGCAAACATAAAAGTTCTTCCTTAGCTGATACTTTCGTGTGTTGGTGCTTGGAAACCTTCCCTCCCTCTGCTCACATCTCGGGGCTGTTCAGCAGTAGTACTCTTCATGGTGGTGAACACAACTCCATTTCTTTTTTACTCACTCCTCCTTCAGCCCCCACATATCTGGTAGTGGCTCTAGCTTCTCAGCTAAATCTATTCATCACCCACCCACACCCTTAGGACCTAGTATGACCCACATCTGTTTTATGGGAAATTTATGCATCCTTTGCAGCACGAAGAGGGTGTTCCTAGGGCTAACATGTGCATCTGGTCTTCTCATTGTGAGTTAATTCATTACATTCTGATTAAGAGGTTCAGTCCTGCACCTATCTGAATCCAGCCAAATCTGGGGCACTGAAAAAATGGAGTTTCTGGACCATCAAGGCTAAACGTCAGACTGTGGAAATGGCAATGTCACCCGTAAGGCTTCTCAATGTACCTGAAGCCAGCTTGACTTCCTCTCTGGATAGCCAAAACTTGCGCTGTGTATTCTTGTGTGCGAGTGTGTGTGTTGGATGAAGAAATCAGATTTGGACATGTTGAGTTTCAAGTAATATTGGAAGAGTCAAATGATCTACTACACAGTAGATACTTAATAAATGTGTGATGGCAATGAGTTGAGTGAAAAGGGACGTGGAGCATGAGTTAGGGCTGGAAAGTGACAGATTGGGATAGAATGACAGTTGAAGCTTGAGAAAGGAAACTAGAGAATAAAGGTCTCTGGCCTCAGGAAGGAGAGGAGGAGATTATGCTGCCAAAAGAGAATGATATGGTCATGCATATATCCTAAAGAACAGCAAGGCTAGTATCAGGAAGGGCAAGGGAGGAATTTCAAGGACGGGGTGATGAATAACGATGACATTAACACAGACCCTCACTGCTGCTTATGCAATCGACAGATTCTTCACGTTTTAATTTTCTTCTATTTCACAGAAGGGCTGTGAAGATATTGCAACTGGTGTTAAGAACAGCTGGAGCTCTTCAAATAATTGAACTAAAGTGGATTTGCTATGTTTGTGAAGAGGCTTAAATATTTCAATACTACGTTCAAACATTCGAATTAAAGGGTATGGGTTTTTTGTGTATGTTCTCAGGTATGATAAGTGTTCTCAGCAACATGATAGTTCTGGGCATCTTCATTAAGCACAAGGAACTTCGGACATGCACAAATGCACTTATCATTAACCTGGCTGTTACTGACATAGGGGTCAGTAGCATTGGCTATCCCATGTCTGCTGCTTCAGATCTGAATGGAAGTTGGAAATTCGGATATGCAGGATGTCAGGTATTGGAGATCTCTGGAATGAAAGTAAAATATAGTAGATAAAAGAGATGAAAATTTAAATGTTTGAAAAGTATTCCAAAGGTTATAATAAAAGAAGGTCATGTAGGATAGTAGATATGGTGCTCTTATTGAAAACAACCTCAAGAGTGACTGAGATACAGATTCTTTAATAAGGGAAATGGTGTTGACATCATTACATTTTCAAAATTTCCCCAACCTAAAGGAAAAAAACAAATTAGCAAAAAATTAGCATTTATTTAGAAAGAAAAATGAAAATTTTCATATTACAAATTCAAAAAGAAACCTACTTTCATTTGAAACAATGAAATATTTAATGACTATAACATCTAAACAATATTAATTAAGCTACAATGTCATTGATTTTTCCCTATAGAAAGTCTTCTATGAGAATTGCTACTTTATATATATATATATATATATATATATATAGTATAGTTTATAATTATATACTATTATTCTTACTGACAAGGAAATAAATGTTGATTTGCATTAGAATAGTAGACAAATATGACTTCTGGCCTGACTTTTTTTAAACAGTTTACTATTTTGGGTATGAGATTATAAAGAATAAAATGAGAGCAATAGAGAATAATGAACACCCAAATGTACATCAACCAGTTGTGTCAAATCTTAATGTTTTGCAATGTATGCTTGAGGTTGTTTTTCTTTTTGAAGATATAAAACTTTACAGATACTATTGAAGGCCTTTGCGTACCATCCCCAGTCTTATTCCTTTATCTCCCATGAATGTTTTTCTATTTTACTACATAGTTATGTGTTCATAAACTATATACTGTCTGAATGGTTTAAATTTTGTAAATAAAATAACATTGTTTGCATTATTCCTTTCAGTATGCAATGTTATATTTTTGAGGTTTATCCATGCTGTTGATATAGCTATGAGTCACTCATTTTAATTGCTGTGTGATATTCCATTTCATGAACATATTCAATGTACTTACTCATTTTCCTATTATTGAGCATTTATTACCAATGTTTTTCTGCCACAAACAAGGCTTCAGTAAATGTTCTTATACATGTCTCCTACAATATGTGAGTTTTAGACATACTGCTTAGGAGAGGGATGGGGGGTTGCAGAGAATATTCATCAACTTTATTGGATGTGGTCAAATTGCTTTCTAAAATGGTTATACCAACTATGAGAACTATTATTCCACATTCTCCCCAGTGCTTGGGATTGTCAGACTTTTAAGTTTTTATCATTTTGATGGTTGTAAAGTGGTATCTTATATTTTACATTTCTTTGAATACATAATGCAGTTTTACATATTTTCTTTTTCCAGTTTTATTGAGATATAATTGACAATAACATTGTGTATAACATGTTGATTTGGTACATTTTTATACTGCAAACTGATTACCAACATAACATTAGTTAACACCTCCATCCCCTCACATAGTGAACATTTCTTTGTTATGATGAGAACATTTAAGGTCTGCTCTTTTAGCAATATTCAAATATATATAATACAGTACAGTTTAAATTTTTTAAATTTGGCATTGAATTGAGAGTTTTTGCTCATGCTGTTAAATAGTCTACAGCATCATTTAAAATGCAGTTCTTTCTACCGAAGTAAGAATACCAACAGAAAAGTGTACAGATTAGAAGCAAATGGCTCCATCCCACAGTGTTTTTTTAATATCAAAATTTTTTATTGAAGTATCATTGATATACAATCTTATATTGGTTCCAAATGTACAACACAGTTGTTTAACAGTTACCCATATTATTAAATCCTCACCCCCTCTAGTGCAGTTACTATCTATCAACATAGAAAGATGTTACAGAATCATTATTTCTCCAAGCTGTACTACTGTCCCTGTGACCAACTTAGATTGTGAATGTTAATTATTGTGCCCCTTTATCCCCCTTACTCTCCCTACCCACAGACCCCAAACCCTCCTCCGTAGTAACCACTAGTCACTTCTCAGTGTCTATGAGTCTACTGCTGTTTTGTTCATTCCATTTTGTTTTTATATTCCACAAATAAGTGAAATCATATGGTATTTGTCTTTCTCCACCTAGAGTTTTTGATTACTAATTCAGTGTCATTGCTGGTAATTGGTCAGTTCTGATTTTCTGTTTCTTCCTGGGTTGTATTTTTCTAAGAAGTCCATTTCTTCTAGGTTGTCTTATTTTTTGGCATATTTTTTCTAATCTCTGAAGTCTTTGTGTTTCTGTGTTATCTGTTGTGACTATTCCTTCTTTGTTTCTGATTTTGTCTATGGGTGTACTCTCTCCTTTTTTCTTGATAAATCCAGGTAGGGATTTATCTATTTGGTTTATTTTCTCAAAGAACCAGCTCCTGGTTTCACTGACTTTTTTCTATTGTTTTATTCTTCTCTACTTCATTTATTTCTGTTCTGATCTTTATTATGTCCCTCCTACTAACTCTGAGATTCATTTATTCTTCTTTTTCTAGTTTCTTTCCATCCCACAGTGTTTTTAATGACTCCATACTGTTCCACTGATTGGTGACATGGCTCTTAATTTAACCACTCCACTCCCATTGACTCTTTAATCTGTTTCCAAAATTTCCCTTTTATCCATAAAGCTGCAGTAAGGAACATTTCTAGAACTATTTTCAGCAACGCCAGAAGCCACGGAAGAACTGATAGGTCTAGATGCCACACAATTCTCAACAAGAACACCACCTGGGGCGTGAATCTAGCTGCTGCCCCAACCCCTTTCTGCCCAAATATGAACACTCTTAATCCTGAACCAAGTCATCTTGCCTCCCATCTCTGTCCCGTTTCCTCCAGGCTGCCTAGTCCCTCTGCCAGCTTCCTTGCCCTCTGATGGGTGTGAAGGTGGGGTTGCTACAAAACCCTGTTGGAGATAGTGCCCTGGGCATTTGGAAGGGAAATCGAGTCAGATACTTGCAGGAGGTGAATGTTGTCGGTGAGGGAAGTTATGTCTTTGGTATAGTCATAAACATTCAGGTGTGCTTTTGTGTGACTAACCCATTTTTTTCCTGTCTTTTCCCTTTATTAAATTGCCTGTTTTCTGAATACTAATCTTTCATTGATTATTTTCACTGCACCTGATTTACGGCTCATTTTTATACTCTGTTTATGGAGTAAGTTGTGTAGAAGTTTTGTATAGAATTAAATAAATTTTAAAACTTATAAAAAAGCTTATTTTAATTAATGAAGTACCAAAACACTTTCCATAATGCCTTTATTACACCAGTTATAATTTGACAATGGAAGATACATTTTAAAATTAGTAAACTAAAAAACATTCAATGTATTTGAAAGATACTTTGGCAATGGGATAGAAATGTAGATGTCTCTTGGGAGATTGTGTAGAATGGCGGATTCTTTCAAATTTTGATTTTCAGATTTATGCTGCGCTGAATATCTTTTTTGGAATGGCAAGCATTGGGTTACTCACGGCTGTGGCCATGGACCGATACCTGACACTCTGCTGTTCTCACACGGGTACAGCCCTTCTCTCAACTTTCTCAGGGAATCCATTTCTTGCCTGAGCACCACTTGTCACAGATAGACTTTAAAATATAAATGTGGTGGGTTGCAGACACTGTCACTCTTAATTCTCTGACAATCCCTGTTCAAAAGTTGCAATGATATCCTATTATATTTAGAATAAAATTCATATTTCCTAACAGCCTCCAAGGCCCTGCATGCTCTAGCCCCTGCTACCTTTCCAGCTTTGGCTAAGGCCCTCACACTTCAGGATACTGGTGAAATCCTTTCCAACTTTGGGGTCTTTGCAAGTGTTGTTTTTCCCTAGACTCAGAAAGTGCTTCCCCCTACTATTCCTCTGGCTGATCCTTTTTTTTAAGGTTTCAGCTTATATGCCATTTCTTTTTCAGAATGTGAATTCATATAGATAGGCTTTGTGAACTAGAGTGCTCTGTAAAGAATCTATTTGATAACAACTTTGAATAATCAGCTAAAAGAAAGTGAAAAGATGAATCCTACCCTTGGCAAATGATGCGAATATTTCATGTATTAATAGGAAGAAGAATGACCACCAACACTTATATCTGCATGATCCTGGGAGCCTGGACCAATGGCCTCTTTTGGGCCTTGATGCCTCTCACTGGGTGGGCTAGTTATGCCCCAGACCCTACTGGGGCCACCTGTACCATAAACTGGCGGAAAAATGATACGTAAGAGACATTTACACTTCATAATCAAATGCTTCTAATGTAGATATTTTCTTAGTATTTCAAATTTCAGCTCTGATCAAATGCTTTCCAAACAATGTGGTAAAGGGCTTCCATGTTAGTGACTGGGGGACCCCCGCATTGACTTACACTTTTTTGCCAGTGAAGGCCTTCCAGCTCCCTTTGTCACCCTACACTGTCCCTTCCTCTCTCTCCTCTGGCAACAAAGGGGGTACAGAGCTCCCTTCTGATACTTGCACCTCAGAGGTAGGATCTGAGAGGGGAATGGGGTTGTTAGCATTGCTAGACAGCAGCTCTGCGAGAGCCCAAGCAGACTCCCTACTATCTTTTCAGGATGAACTGGTGCTCACGCATCTGCCGAGAATCACACAGCAAAAGCAGTCGTCCCTGCCCCACCTCCCCCGCGAGGCTTTGCTTGCCGGTTTGTGTTGTTCCTCTGTATTTACCAGGGAAAAGAGGATAATTTGTTAACAGAAATGAAAGATGACTCAGAAAAGCAAATAGAAAATCTGACTCTCAAACTAAATCTAAATCTAAAACATTTTCTGTAAAAGGTCGACAGGTAAGTATTTTAGGCTTTACAGGCAAGACTGCCTCTGCTGCAACTATTCAACTCTGTCCAGCCGCAGGCAGTATATAAATGAATGTGGTTCCAACAAAATTTTATTTACAAAGATAGGTGATAGGCTGGATTTGGCTCACAGGCCATAGTTTGCCAGCCCCTAGTCTAAATGAAATAGAAGTCAAATAATACTTCCTAAGCCATTTAATAATAGAATGATTGCCAGACAGTGCCAGTATTATTTCTAGTAATTACTTTGTTTCCCTCCCCCTACTTAGTATAGTTAACAAGTACTAGTGATTTAAAGTAGTGACTTAAAGCAGTGATGTCATGGTTCCCTTTTCTTACTTCCAGATCCTTCATTTCTTTCACGATGACAGTTGTCGCAGTGAATTTTATTGCGCCCTTGACGGTGATGTCTTACTGCTATTATCACGTCTCTCGAACCATTAAGGGCCACACTGCTGGTAACTGCACTGAGGACCTGGACAGAGATTGGTCAGACCAGGTAGATGTAACAAAGGTAAGACACTAAAATCTTTAAAAATACTTTTGTAATTGAGTTTTTACTCGATTCTTACTCTCTGGATCTCTTTTTTTTTTTTGGTTTGCCTCCATGTTTCTAAACGATGTGCTTATCTGCTGTTTTGGATTTTTTTTTTGCTATTGCTTCTTGATTTTCTACCACAGACAATGAGAATTAATTTTCTTCTCCACCAACCTTTTGTATTCCTCTGCCACAACCTTTCTCCTTTTCTTGTCATTATAATGTTAATATTGGGTTAGAAGAAGAGTCAGTTTTACATTATTGTGATAAACTATTTTAGATAATTAGATTTCTTGCAGATCTCTGTAGAAGTTTATGATTTGTGTTTCTTTTTCTCCCTTGGAGTTCGTAATCCATTCGTTTTCTCTCTCTCCTCCTCCTCCTCTCTTTCCCTCTCTCTCACTTTCTCTCTTTTTGTAATTTTGTTTGCTTACTGTTCTGGTTACTTGTCACTAACTGATCTCAAAACTCTCCAGAAGCATCAACCTCCTTTCAGTATTTTCAAATGCATCAGAACTAGACTAGATTGGTTTTATCTTTTCCTTGGAACTATCCCCACTGGCACTCTCGGGCCCCTTACTCTACGCTGGCCAACATCTGAGACCCCTGCCAGAGAGCCAGCATCCTTAGGTCTCCTCCATCACAGCTGCAGAAGCCTTGGGCCTCTCTCCTGGGTTGGATTACCTGGTTTCTGGATTGCAGGCCTTCCTTTTTCTTGGTTGCTTTCTCTCTTCTGGTGTAGCATGTTCCCAAATAGATTTCTGGGAAAGATTTTGCAAGTTTGAAAATGCCTTAATTCTGTTATCATACTTGACTGATTATTTGCCTGGTATAGAATTCTAAGTAGAAAAAATGATTTTCAAAGGATTTTGAGGGCATTGCTCTGAAGTCTCCTGGCTTCCAGTGCTGCTATCACAGAGGCTGACAGCATACTGGTGACTGACACTTTGTCATGATCTGTGTATCCTTTCTGGAAGCTTTAAGGGTCATCAGTGCATCTCTAGTTTTCTAGAATTTCATCTGGTTATTCAGTTTTAATTTTTACAAGGCTACTGTATAATCTGTGATTCTCAGTCCATAGGAGTTTATATTTTTTTAAACCTCTTTTCCATCATTTTAATGGGCAATCAGGAGGGAACAAGGTAAAAATTATAAGGTTTCATTTAAACGAGATGCAAGGGGAGCTCATCTACAAAACTAGCTGCACTGTACATAGTATACATTGAGTTCAAATTGTATTCGAATTCAATAAACTCAATATAGGATTTTGTTTTTTTTCTAGTTTGAGTTTATAAAGTTTGAAAGTCATTTTTTTAGATTAGCAGATGACAGTGAGAAAACAAAACGCAATGCCTGAAGCCCATAGCACAATTACTAGAAATGGGTGAGGAGTGGGTCTTCATCTTACACTCATCAAGTCAGATTTTGCATTCTTCCCTAGCACACCCAAAGAAAGAGGGCATTCTTTATGTTCCTGGAACATCCTACCCCTTTCACAAGCTCTTCTTATCATAGATGATTTCTGGAACACAAGCAATGACAAGGAAGGGCAAAATTCAGTTTTTCCTTTATGTCATCAACAACATAAACTTACTCAACTTCTAATCTAGAGAGTTTTTCATGCTATTTTAGATATATTAGCTATTTGAGTATTTTAGATACTGCATTTGGCAAATACTGATTTTACATCTTTTTATCTTTTACAGATGTCTGTGATAATGATATTCATGTTTCTGGTGGCCTGGTCCCCTTACTCCATCGTGTGCTTCTGGGCTTCTTTTGGTGACCCAAAGAAGATTCCTCCCTCCGTGGCCATCATAGCTCCGCTGTTTGCAAAATCTTCTACATTCTACAATCCCTGTATTTATGTGGTTGCTAATAAAAAGTAAGTAATGTCTAAGATACTTCTGAATCAAAAAGTGGATACAGAAAGAATGCTAAAAAGGCAATGGAGAGTGTTCTGAGACATTTTGGGAGTAAATGACAGAAACTCACTTCAAATTAGTGTAAAAGTTTTTTTGGCTCATGCAGCTGGAGAAGCTAAGATCTTAAATACCTAAAGCTCCAGTTCTGTGATAAGTTCTTCCCACATAGACATGAGATGATCCTGCACAGCCCCAAACCCAAGTTCTACCGGCTAAGCATCCCCAAACATGAGATTCAATCTCAGATGGCTCTCTGGCAGAAAAGCCCCTGGAAGGTCATTGGTGGGCTCAGTAGTCTTCATGGCTACTCTACCCAAAATACATGGAGTTGGTTTCCAAAGAAGAGTGGGTCTATTACTGGAAAATGGGCAAGGCAAGTCAATGTTGGGTCCCTAAATGGGTAACATAATTATATATTTAATAGAAAGAAGACCTATCATTCAAATGCAGGGGAAAACCCCAGTGCTAAGGTAAAGGGCTTCAGGACTGGGTAGTCATTCAGGACAATGAATTAACCCTCTATTGGGACTCTCAGTAAGGATTTCTTTTCTGCCTCCTCAGGGAAGTTTCGGTTGTTTTATTTCCTGCTACTGTTAAAAGATGGAATGAATCAATATACTGTCCTTAAATATTTGACCAGAGAAGTCTCAGTAGAGGTCAGGTGAAAATTTGATCTTGGAAAGCCAATGCTGTTTCTGTTAAACTTAGGTATTTATGCACATGTTTGGGAGAGCAGCTTTAGCTATAGGAATGTGAAGAAACAAACAAACAAAAAATAGACCTGTCAATCAATAGATGAGTGAATAAAGAAGTGGTATATGTACACAATGGAATACTATTCAGCCATAAAAAATACTGCCATTTGCAAGAACATGGATGGATTTAGAGGGTATTATGCTCACTGAAATAAGCCAAGCAGAGAAAGACAAATACCATATGATTTCCTTATTTGTGGAATATAAAAACAAAACAAAACAAAATGAACAAAACAGTAGACTCAGAGACACTGAGAAGAGACTAGTGGTTACCATGGGGGAGGTGTTTGGGGAGGTGTGTGGGAAGGGGAGGGGGATAAAGGGGCACAAAAATTCTCAATCATGATATAAGTTGGTCATGGGGATAGAAGTACAGAATGGAGAATATAGTCAATGATTCTGTAACATCCTTCTGTGTTGACAGATAGTAACAGTACTAGATGGGGTAAGGATTTAATAATATGGGTAACTGTTGAACCACTGTGTTGTATATTTGAAATCAATATAAGATTGCATATCAATGATACTTCAATAAGAAAAGAATAAACATCCATATAGAAGAATGAAGAACCACTTTTAATTCAGTGTCAATTGGTAGTTCTCTTGAAAAGATCAGTCATTCTCAAGCTCCCTTTAATTCTCAAAAGAACAAGTACATGAAATACACATTCTCAGTTCAAATAAATAAATCTTTGCACCTGACATTAAATGTGTCATCTTAGACATAATTATTGTTAGTAAATGTCTTTAATGTTTATAATCGATGACACAAAATTGGTCTTTAACTGTACCATATAATTGATACATTTATTAAAGTTCTCAACTGGAGATGTTAAAGTTGGAGGCAGAAATTTATTTGAAGGTGTCAGTTGGCAGTAGTGGCATCTTAATCATATTTGAAAGTGATTTAAAAGTTCCAAATCATTATAGGATAATGCCATATTTTCTCTTTCTTATTATAGGTTCCGGAAGGCAATGTTTGCCATGTTAAAATGTCAGACTCACCAAGCAACTCCCGTGACCAGTGTTTTACCAATGGATGTATCTCAAAACCCACTGGAAGAAACTGAAATAAGAGAAAAAGCACACATTGCCAAAACATGTTATTTACTTTTTCCCCCCACTGGTTTAATTTAATTTGGAATTTGAGTCCAATTAGATTACCTACTAAACTGTAAATTCTTTGGAATCTGAGTCCAATTAGATTACCTCAAGTGTAGCTCATAGGTCTTCTGCTGGCACACTTGTTACTCTAATGAATGTGTCTCTTTATTTCCTTTATGTGAACTGGCTGCTCATCTCCTTTGATGAATCCAGGCACATGAGTTTAAGGCCCCTTCTCTTTCACCCTGTCATGCATGGCATGCATTACACTGTATTGATAACCTGGTAACTTGCTTGGGTTCTAGAAGCAGCTGCTAGTTTGTTAGAATAAATCAATAATAATAGTTAATAGTCTTCAAGAAGTAATTACTGAATGAGTTGCTGAATGTTTCCATCTAGAATGGAAAACATTTTTAGCACTTCACAATTTAAAAATTTTAATGCAATTATTAATTTATACTATTTGACAAAAATAATCAATTAAATACTTGCTTCTAAATCAGATGTCGGTCAATGCACATATATATATTTTATATAGCCATATAATATCTGTGCATATTATTGTGTACTCTGCATTTTTAATCACATTTTTTCTGTATGTATTTCCATATATTTGCCACTAGAAAAAAGTTCAATCAGAGTCAGGGTGTTTTTATGTTTGTGCTTTTCTCTCCCATCATTTTTGTTTGTTTGAAATTTAATTTATTGTGGTCAGAACAAAACATGAGATCTACTTTCTTAAATTTTTAAGTGTACAATACAGTATTGGTAACTGTAAGGACAATATTGTACAGATCTCTAGAATATATGTATCCTGCTTAACTGAAACTTTGTGTGAGAATAATTTAAATTATTTAATTTAATATTTAAATAATTTAAATAAAATTAGCTGTGTGTTCGTTCTTTGATGATCTATTTTGCCTGGCACATATAAATAAATATTTGTCGAAACTTGAATGAATTTGTAGACTCTCATATTTGTCTTGTAAATGACCATTAAGCATAGCATGGTAATAAACCATTGTTTAAAATAGTGTACATTTAAAATATATAGTATCTTATTTTAATTTAACATATTCTTCTGACTCTATTGTTCCTATGTGTATTCTATTTAAATATTATTTCCTGTAATTATCATATTTTTATAGAATTGATTTTCTTCTAAAAAGTTTTTGGTGTAAAGAGGATAGGTAGAGGGGGGCGGAGCCAACATGGCGGCGTGAGTAGGACAGTGGGAATCTCCTCCCAAAAACATATATACTTTTGAAAATACAACAAACACAACTAGCCCTAAAAGAGAGACCAGAAGACGCAGGACAGTGGCCAGACTGCAGCTACACCAGCGAGAACCCAGCGACTGGTGAAAGGGGTAAGATACAAGCCCCGGCCCAGCGGGACCCGAGCGCCCCTCCCCCCAGCTCCCGGCGGGAGAAGAATAGGCAGAGCGGGAGGGAGACGGAGCCCAGGACTGCCGAACACCCAGCCCCCGCCATCCGGGCCAGAGCGCAGACACAGTATATGCCCAGGGGGCCCTGGATACTGGGAGAACAGGGGGTAAGACCTCAGAGCGGGTGCTGAAGCTGATGCCCCTGTGACAAAGAAAAGCGGGGGCTTTTTGAAAGTCTTAAAGGGACAGGGACTTAACAGCTTGACGGAAACAACCCAGGTCACAGTACAGCAGCTGGAAATTACAGGGAAAACCGGGTGCACTAACCCCCTGGGCAACAGCTCTGAGACCCCTCACGGAGGCAAACAGTCAAGCAGCCCCCCCATCCATCACCCCACCGGGCGCTGCGAAAGCAGAGAAGCAGCCTGAGACAAATTCCGCCCACAGAAAGGGAAATTTCTCCCTCCCGGCCAGGCAAGACACAAAGACCCACTCTACACGCAATTACCCAACACAAGCCACTAGGGGTCGCAGTTGCCCCAGTAAAGAAAGGCCAGTAGTAAGTGAAAATTTTGGCCCTCCCAGCTGACAGTCAATAGCACCTGTCAACATGAAAAGGCAAAAAAATATGATTCAGACAAGACTAACCCAGACAGCTTCAGCATCTGCTACATCTTCCCCTGAGAAGGAATCTGGGGAGATAGATTTAGCCAGTCTACCTGAAAAAGAATTCAAAACAAAAGTCATAACCATGCTGATGGACTTGCAGAGAAATATGCAAGAACTAAGGAAGGAGAATTCAGAAATAAAACAAGCTCTGGAAGGACTTCAAAACAGAATGGACGAGATGCAAGAGACCATTAATGGACTAGAAAACAGAGAACAGGAACGCAGAGAAGCTGATGCAGAGAGAGATAAAAGGATCTCCAGGAATGAAAGAATTTTAAGAGAGCTGAGTGATCAATATAAAAGAAATAATATAAGAATCATAGGCATTCCAGAAGAAGTAGAGAGAGAAAAGGGGATAGAAAATGTCTTTGAAGAAATAATTGCTGAAAATTTCCCCAAACTAGGGGAAGAAATGGCCTCTCAGACCACAGAGGTACACAGAACTCCCATGACAAGGGATCCAAGGAGGGCAACACCAAGACACATAATAATTAAAATGGCAAAGATCAAAGACAAGGACAAAGTATTACAAGCAGCCAGAGAGAAAAAAAAGGTTACCTACAAAGGAAAACCCATCAGGCTATCATCAGACTTCTCAACAGAAACCCTACAGGCCAGAAGAGAATGGCATGATATACTTAATGCAATGAAACAGAAGGGCCTCGAACCAAGACTACTGTATCCAGCACGAATATCATTTAAATATGAAGGAGGGATTAAACAATTCCCAGACAAGCAAAAGTTGAGGGAATTTGCCTCCCACAAACCACCTCTACAGGGCATCCTACAGGGACTGCTCTAGATGGGAGCACTCCTAAAAAGAGCACACAACAAAACACCCAACATATGAAGAAGGGAGGAGGAGGAATAAGAAGGGAGAGAAATAAAGAATCATCAGATTGTGTTTATAATAGCTCAACAAGCGAGTTAAGTTAGACAGTAAGACAGTAAAGAAGCTAACCTTAAACCTTTGGTAACCACAAACTTAAAGCCTGCAATGGCAATAAATTCATACCTTTCAATAATCACCCTAAATGTAAATGGACTGAATGCACCAATCAAAAGACACAGAGTAATAGAATGGATAAAAAAGCAAGATCCATCCATATGCTGCTTACAAGAGACTCACCTCAAACCCAAAGACGCGCACAGACTTAAAGTCAAGGGATGGAAAAAGATATTTCAAGCAAACAACAGAGAGAAGAAAGCAGGTGTTGCAATTCTGGTATCAGACAAAACAGACTTCAAAATAAAGAAAGTAACAAAAGACAAAGAAGGACATTACATAATGATAAAGGGCTCAGTCCATCAAGAGGATATAACCATTATAAATATATATGCACCCAATACAGGAGCACCAACATACCTGAAACAAATATTAACAGAACTAAAGGAGGAAATAGAATGCAATGCATTCATTCTAGGAGACTTCAACACACCACTCACTCCAAAGGACAGATCCACCAGACAGAAAATAAGTAAGGACACAGAGGCACTGAACAACACACTAGAACAGATGGACCTAATAGACATCTACAGAACTCTACATCCAAAAGCAACAGGATACACGTTCTTCTCAAGTGCACATGGAACATTCTCCAGAATAGACCACATACTAGGACACAAAAAGAGCCTCAGTAAATTCCAAAAGATTGAAATCCTACCAACCAACTTTTCAGACCACAAAGGCATTAAACTAGAAATAAACTGTTCAAAGAAAGCAAAAAGGCTCACAAACACATGGAGGCTAAACAACACGCTCCTAAATAATCAATGGATCAATGACCAAATCAAAATGGAGATCCAGCAATATATGGAAACAAATGACAACAACAACACTAAGCCCCAACTTCTGTGGGACGCAGCAAAAGCAGTCTTAAGAGGAAAGTATATAGCACTCCAAGCATATTTAAAAAAGGAAGAGCAATCCCAAATGAACGGTCTAATGTCACAACTATCAAAATTGGAAAAAGAAGAACAAATGAGGCCTAAGGTCAGCAGAAGGAGGGACATAATAAAGATCAGAGAAGAAATAAATAAAATTGAGAAGAATAAAACAATAGCAAAAATCAATGAAACCAAGAGCTGGTTCTTCAAGAAAATAAACAAAATAGATAAGCCTCTAGCCAGACTTATTAAGAGGAAAAGAGAGTCAACACAAATCAACAGTATCAGAAATGAGAAAGGAAAAATCACAACAGATCCCGCAGAAATACAAAGAATTATTAGAGACTACTATGAAAACCTATATGCTAACAAGCTGGGAAACCTAGGAGAAATGGACAACTTCCTAGAAAAATACAACCTTCCAAGACTGACCCAAAAAGAAACAGAAAATCTAAACAGACCAATTACCAGCAACGAAATTGAAGCGGTAATCAAAAAACTACCAAAGAACAAAACCCCCGGGCCAGATGGATTTACCTCGGAATTTTATCAGACATACAGGGAAGACATAATACCCATTCTCCTTAAAGTTTTCCAAGAAATAGAAGAGGAGGGGATACTCCCAAACTCATTCTATGAAGCTAACATCACCCTAATACCAAAACCAGGCAAAGACACCACCAAAAAAGAAAACTATAGACCAATATCCCTGATGAACGTAGACGCAAAAATACTCAACAAAATTTTAGCAAACCGAATTCAAAAATACATCAAAACCATCGTACACCATGACCAAGTGGGATTCATCCCAGGGATGCAAGGATGGCACAACATTCGAAAGTCCATCAATATCATCCACCACATCAACAAAAAGAAAGACAAAAACCACATGATCATCTCCACAGATGCTGAAAAAGCATTTGACAAAGTTCAACATCCATTCATGATAAAAACTCTCAGCAAAATGGGAATAGAGGGCAAGTACCTCAACATAATAAAGGCCATCTATGAAAAACCCACAGCCAACATTATATTGAATAGCGAGAAGCTGAAAGCATTTCCGCTGAGATCGGGAACTAGACAGAGATGCCCACTCTCCCCACTGTTATTTAACATTGTACTAGAGGTCCTAGCCACGGCAATCAGACAAAACAAAAAAATACAAGGAATCCAGATTGGCAAAGAAGAAGTCAAACTGTCACTATTTGCAGATGACATGATACTGTACATAAAAAACCCTAAAGACTCCACCCCAGAACTACTAGAACTGATATCGGAATACAGCAAAGTTGCAGGATACAAAATCAACACACAGAAATCTGTGGCTTTCCTATATACCAACAATGAACCAACAGAAAGAGAAATCAGGAAAACAACTCCATTCACAATTGCATCAAAAAAAATAAAATACCTAGGAATAAACCTAACCAAAGAAGTGAAAGACTTATATTCTGAAAACTACAAGTCACTCTTAAAAGAAATTAAAGGGGACACTAACAGATGGAAACGCATCCCATGCTCATGGCTAGGAAGAATTAATATCGTCAAAATGGCCATCCTGCCCAAAGCAATATACAGATTTGATGCAATCCCTATGAAACTACCAGCAACATTCTTCAATGAACTGGATCAAATAATTCAAAAATTCATATGGAACCACCAAAGACCCCGAATAGCCAAAGCAATCCTGAGAAAGAAGAATAAAGTAGGGGGGATCTCACTCCCCAACTTCAAGCTCTATTATAAAGCCATAGTAATCAAGACAATTTGGTACTGGCACAAGAACAGAGCCACAGACCAATGGAACAGACTAGAGAATCCAGACATTAACTCAGACATATATGGTCAATTAATATTTGATAAAGGAGCCATGGACATACAATGGCGAAATGACAGTCTCTTCAACAGATGGTGCTGGCAAAACTGGACAGCTACATGTAGGAGAATGAAACTGGACCATCGTCTAACCCCATATACAAAAGTAAACTCAAAATGGATCAAAGACCTGAATGTAAGTCATGAAACCATTAAACTCTTGGAAGAAAACATAGGCACAAACCTCTTAGACATAAACATGAGTGACCTCTTCTTGAACATATCTCCCCGGGCAAGGAAAACAACAGCAAAAATGAACAAGTGGGACTATATTAAGCTGAAAAGCTTCTGTACAGCAAAAGACACCATCAATAGAACAAAAAGAAACCCTACAGTATGGGAGAATATCTTTGAAAATGACACATCCGATAAAGGCTTGACGTCCAGAATATATAAAGAGCTCACACGCCTCAACAAACAAAAAACAAATAACCCAATTAAAAAATGGGCAAAGGAACTGAACAGACGGTTCTCCAAAAAAGAAATACAGATGGCCAACAGACACATGAAAAGATGCTCCACATCGCTAATTATCAGAGAAATGCAAATTAAAACTACAATGAGGTATCACCTGACACCAGTAAGGATGGCTGCCATCCAAAAGACAAACAACAACAAATGTTGGCGAGGCTGTGGAGAAAGGGGAACCCTCCTACACTGCTGGTGGGAATGTAAACTTGTTCAACCATTGTGGAAAGCAGTATGGAGGTACATCAAAATGCTCAAAACAGACTTACCATTTGACCCAGGAATTTCACTCCTAGGAATTTACCCTAAGAATGCAGCAATCAAGTATGAGAAAGATCAGTGCACCCCTATGTTTATCGCAGCACTATTTACAATAGCCAAGAATTGGAAGCAACCTAAATGTCCATCGATAGATGAATGGATAAAGAAGATGTGGTACATATACACAATGGAATACTACTCAGCCATAAGAAAAGGGCAAATCCAACCATTTGCAGCAACATGGATGGAGCTGGAGGGTATTTTGCTCAGTGAAACAAGCCTAGCAGAGAAAGAGAAATACCAAATAATTTCACTCATCTGTGGAATATAAGAACAAAGGAAAAACTGAAGGAACAAAACAGCAGCAGAATCACAGAACTCAAGAATGGACTAACAGGTACCAAAGGGAAAGGGACTGGGGAGGATGGGTGGGTAGGGAGGGATAAGGCGGGGGGAGAAGTAGGGGGGTATTAAGATTAGCATCCATAGCGGGGTGGGAGAAAGGGGAGGGCTGTACAACACAGAGAAGACAAGTAGTGATTCTACAACAGGTTGCTACGCTGATGGACAGTGACTGTAAAGGAGTATATAGGGGGGACCTGGTATAGGGGAGAGCCTAGTAAACAAAGTATTCGTCATGTAAGTGTAGATTAATGATTAAAAAAAAAATGCAGTTCCTATGTGGTGACCTCTAATGAGTTCTACACAATGATATAAAGGACACATAAAAGTGTAGGCAAAGGGTCTGTTTGTGTTTATACAGAGGATCAAAGCCTAATTTGGCTACCCCGAAAATGAACTAAGAAACGATATGAAAGAGAACTTCCAACATCAGCACTCTCGGGAAGACTCATGCCAGAAGATGATCATCAAAAAACCCCAACAAAGATCCACGCACTGCTACTGCTGTAGATGCACTCATCCCACCAGCTCCTGGACTTGCCATGGGAATGAAGGAGATATCTAAGCTGGCCTGTGCATACAGTAAAACAACAAATTTGACTGGATCTATACTGTTGGAACTCAACCAAGAATTAGGAGAAGTGCAAATTGTAGCGCTCCAAAATCTTACAACTACAGACTATTTACTGTTAAAAGAACATATGGGATGTGAACAGTGCCCAGGAATGGGTTGTTTTAATTTGTCTGATTTTTCTCAAACTATTCAAATTCAGTTAGATAATAACCATCATATCATTGATAAGTTTTCACAAATGCCTAGGGTACCTAACTGGTTTTCTTGGTTTCACTGGAGATGGCTGGTAATTACAGGTATGCTTTGGTTATGTAACTATACTCCTATTATGTTAATGTGTGTGCGCAATTTAAGTAGTAGCTTAAAATCTATACATGCTGAAGTTACTCTACAAGAAGATATGTCAAAGAAATAATCAATCTTCCCATGTTTTCTCCCGCCTGCTACTTCTATAGCTTTTCTTCTTCCTTCCTAATTACAACGAATTCTTAAATAGAATTCGTGCCTCATATCAAATTTACCAAGTATCATAACTCCTCCAAGTGGTAAAGATACCTCAAGACAAATGCTTGGGCATAGAAGCCACAGGGCATAAATATGCAAAGAAATAAAAAGCTAACCATTTCAAACAATAAGGCTTCTCTCTCACTTACCAACTTTACATTTCTCTGTATGGCCCCGGAAGATGACTGGTTAGCCAGAGACGGGTAAGATTCCTCAAGGGAGGAACAACCTAAGACAGGCACAGTCGCAGGGGGGTCATCAGGTGAGAAATTGGGGATCAACAGAGGTGAGGCTTAGAACCTCACCCCCCCTGTTCTGAGAGAAATCTTCTGCATATGTGGATGTTTTATTGCCCTTGTCTAGCTTGGATTAACACATAGTCTACAGGCACACACCTGATCATCTACATTTGCTCTCTTACAACACTAAACTATGTTTTCTACCTTTATGTTGTATCTACCTACCACTTCAGCATCTTATTAAAAATAATAAAGAGAGAAATGTGGTATCCACATATAAATCAAGTATAAAAATCAAATGAGTATTCATATTTGAACTGTTTATAGTTCATAATGCATTAGCAAAACTGAAAGTTTCTGTGATGACTGCCCTTGTACTGTTCACCATGTAACTTATTCACTATGTAAGAATTTGTTCTCCATGTAAGAACTTGTTCGTTATGCTTCAGAAGATTGGAGACTGACGAAAATTAGGCTTGGGGTGGATTAATGATTGTGCATTGAGCATTGACTCCCCTATACAGAATTTTATTGTTGTTAACAACCATTTGATCAATAAATATGAGAGATGCCCTAACAACAACAACCAAGAAAAAGTACACACTTCCAATTGTAAAATAAATAAGCAACCGGGATGTAATGTATAGCATAAGGAATATAGTCAAAATATTGTAACAACTTGGTATGGTGATAGCTGGTACTTAGAATTATCATGTATATAAATGTTGAATCACTGTGTTGTACACCTGAAACTAATGTAATGTAATACTGTGTGTCAACTACCCTTCAATAAAAAATAATTATCTAAAAAAAAAAAAAAAAAAAAAAAAAGAGGATAGGTAGAACCACCCAACAGGAAGATACAATGCCTTATATACATATTACCTGTATCGTTGATCATCCCTGAGGAGTCTCCATCTTAGGTGTGGATGTGGTTTTTGAATTATTTAATTTACTATTTATTTTAAGAACAGGCTCATTTTGCCAAAGACATGACAGTTGATCTTCAGAAATGGCTTGATGCCCATAACTTGGGAAACTAGCTTGGAATAAAGTGTATTCTTGGACAGAGATCATGGCCTTCTTCAAAATAAATGTTCTCGGATAAGCCTTACTCTGCACAGAGTTGACCCAGGATGGCTGCAGGCCACACTCTCCCTGGAGTCTTAGTCTTGCCTATTTAGTGGTGGACTGAAGCATTTTGCCTAAAAAATCTAGATACTGTTTATTTTGTAAGATAGCCAATACAAGGCAATATTGATAACTGTAAATCAATTTTATGCCTTGTGCTTCTATCTTTAAAGCTCAATTTTATAAACCTGAATGTTAGGCATGGTTATAAAAAGCAAATGCAAAAGGGAAAACTTATAACACATAAATAATCTGCAGTATTTTCTAGTATTGGCTGATATACTGAATTATTTTTAACATTAACTGTATCTGATAGGTATAGTAGCAATTAAATCCATAGGAAAGAGATTTAATTGGCAAATCCTTCCAAATCTAGATATAAGCAACTACTGAAATTTTCTTGACACATGTTTGATTTTCATTTTCCTTAGAATGTGTTTGTTACTTTGCTGAAACCATATTCAAAGTCTAGGTCAACTGATTCCCCCCTGCAAGGTACACTTGAAGGTTAAGTAACAATAGATCTCAGCTAATCCCGTGTAATCTGCTGTTACTAAATGGCTGTTTGCATTCCTGGCACACCAGTTTCTGAATGCTTAGGATTTGGCTTTTACCTCTGAAAAGAGAGATGCTTCTCTTAGCATGTCTGTGCCTTGTGCTTAGCTTTTTGGAAGGAGTGAGCTGTGAGTGTCCTTCACAGTGCGCCTGCAGTTATCAAGGCAGAAATGATGGCACAGGATCAAGGTATGCTCCTCCCCTTGCTACTGGGTGTTCTAGTGATTCTGAGAAAAAGTACTCCAACCAGGCAGCCTTGTTTTGAAAGCAAACTGTTGATTAGAAGTCAGAGAAGTTTAATTTGATTGCCTCCTCCATTGTTTTTATTTGAATAGTTTAGCTCTTGAAAGTCCTTTAAATTAAGACTGTCAAATACATTCTGTGTTACAAAAATATTCATTGCACTTGTATATTCACAAAATGTCCTTTCAGGAAGTCAAAGCACTGAAATATGTGTGGCCAGCTCAGTCGGATGATAGAAAGCACAAGGGGGCAGGGCCCCAGAAGGTGCTTGACATGCCCACATGATTTCTTTCTGTGTGTTCCATTTCATTTTGAGGGTTATTCATGCCAACTGGATAGACCTTAGGAAGTAAGAAGGAATATCACAAGAGTGAAGTTACAGAGGTTCATAATTAGAATATTTCATTTTAAGATATTGGAGTTTACAAAGAAACAAGCTTTGAAAGATACAGACTGACTCCATCTGTTGCAGAAATTGTGGGACCTCACAGAAGTTATTTCACCTCTAGGTTGCTTTACCATCTACCTGTGAACTGAAAATAATTACATACTTTTACTATATGAGTCTTTTGAGATAGAAGTTAAAAGTAAAACAAAACTCATGTTAGCTAAACATGGTGAACGTTGATTTTTTTTTTTTAGGGGTTATTTAATAACAAAATCCTATTTTTTTATGACTTGGTCAAAGTGAACAGTGAGCCTCTAAAAGTAATTTGTTAAAAGAATTTCCCAACTCATGTTTTACAACTTTAAACAAATAACAATAATTAAAGCATATTTTTGAGTAATTTGTCTTGTTACTGTATAATCTTTACTTAACCAACTGTTGGTATCTCTGAGATATTCAGTAGGTGGTTTAAGACAAAGCGAATGTAAAAATTAAAGACCTGCTTGGCAAAAGAAATGTAGCTGCTAATGACTCAGGCCAGGGTACTTTTGAGAACATAATCACAGAAATGTTTCCTTTCTCCATCCTGGACCCACTGTTGACAGATTTTATAAAAATCATAGTGTATTATGCTTGGCAAGAACTCTAGAAATAATCTTGTTCTACCACCATGATTTTATGAGCAAAGAAATGAAACCAGACTAAATGACTTGTCTAAGATCATGGCTTTGGGTTGATGCAGTGACAGCTGATAAATATGCAAGCTATCCAGGTTGTTTTCTCCTATAGCACAATGGAATACTGACTTAATGAGTAGGAACTGGATCATTCTGGTATAAAGTAGCTCTGAAATTTGTGTTAAGGAATAGAGATGAAGAATCAGAGGTGTCCTAGAAAATCCCAATGATTCCATAGGGTTTCTTTTAAAGTTATGGAAAGGAGATGAAGCTCCAGTATACGGCAGAGTTAAGATACTCACCTCTCCTTACATTAGAGGTTGACTTTAAAAATTCACTGATTTAATGTGATGTTTTACTGAATGGCTGTGTATTGTTATTGTTTGCTACCTGTATAATGTAGCATAATTTAGATCATGTGTTACAAAATTGTTATTGTTCATTTTCAGCAATCCAGTGAGGAGTTTATAAGAGGTCTTTTTCAAGTTAAAGTGAATCTAAGTTCTCTGATTCTTAATGCTTGACTCCCACATATAGGACAGGCTTGTTTTTCTAAGCCTGTTTTACACGTGCCACTAAACAAGATCACAACGTGACTTGTTCAAAGTCACTAAGTTAGTGAGTAGGAAGGGAATAATCTCATGTTTTCTGGTTTATTCCTTGAGCTGAAAGCAATGCATAGGTTGCATATTAAAATAGAGCACAACTTCAAGCATTTTGTATGAACACTTGCATTTCTTTCCTCCCTCCCTCCCTCCTTCCCTCCTTTTCTCTTTTCTCTATTTCTTTTTACTCTCTCCTTCCTCCCTCCCTTCCTCCCTCCTCCTTCCCTCTCTCTCTTTTCTTTTCTTTCCGTCTTTCTGGAGATCTGGTCTTTCTTTCCTACTCCTTCCACCCTTCCTTCCTTTTAAAAATTAATTTATCCTCTTAGAAAGGATCAATTTATAGTATCAGTAGGGTATTCTTTTAAAATGAGCCATTTCCTAAAGCAATTATGTGCGTGCACTTTGGAGTTGGGCAGGTGTGGCAGGAAAGGGGACTGTGTAGCCCACCAGCTATGTGACCTTGGGAAGTTACCTTCTCCGTGGTGGTAGGCCTCAGTTGTTTTATCTTTAAAAATTAGATTGATGACAAAAATAGTAAACATCCATTGAGTGCCTTTTATGTGACAGGACTGTGTAAAACTTTACATCCATTTCGAGCATTCATCCTGGCAGTGCTGGATGGGCAAGTGAGGGTGAGGGACTGGTAAGGTGGCTTTTCATGGCCGCAAAGGAGGTGGCAGAGCTTAGGCTTGAACCGAGGTCAGCCTGATCCCAGAGCTGCTGCCTTTACCTGTTAGTAGTATCTGCCTCCCATGGCTGTTGTGGTTAAATAAAGAGTGGATGTGAGGTGCACTGTGCAGGCCTGACTCACAGAGAGCTCCCTCAATATTAGGGTGAACCACGTGAGATTGCTGATCTTTGATCATTTTTAACTACAAAAATGGCCATTTTGTATGGCTCAACCTAGAGGAAGATGATGACAATGATGAATTATTCAACCAGGCTGAACAGATATTTTATGAAAACCAGTAGGGAACACATAACTGATGCATGTTTCAAATAAGTATGTTTTCAAATACATATTTCAAATAAGTATGTTTTTAAATGCATCTCAGAAAGCAGGTTCCCTTGCATTGCCCTTATTGTGACACCAGGTTGGTGCTGTGTAATGACCTGGATATGAATGAGGTCCCTACAAACTTCCCTGTGGACACCGAGAAGCTTCGCATAGAGAAGACAGTCATCCGTAGACTCCCCGCCGAGGCCTTCTACTACCTGGTGGAGCTCCGGTACCTCTGGGTGACTTACAACTTCGTGGCCAGCCTTGATGCCAGCAGCTTTTACAACCTGAAGCAGCTGCATGAGTTGCGCTTGGGGGGGAATGCTCTGGCTGCTTTCCCCTGGGCGTCTCTGCTCGACTTGCCCCATCTGAGGACCTTGGATTTGCACAATAACAGAATAACCAGTGTGCCAGCTGAGGCAGTCAGGTACCTGAAGAACCTTGCCTACTTGGATTTGTCAAGCAACAGACTAACCACATTGCCACCAGATTTTCTGGAGAGCTGGTCGCATTTGCTGACAACACTGTCTGGAAGCCTGGACCTTTCACCACGAAGAATTATTCTTGGTAAGCTCACAAGCCTCCGGACGTCTCAGGTCCAGATAACTTGCTTTGCATACCTTCAGTTGTCCAGCCTTTTCAAATATATTGCATTTGAATTCTTAGTCTATACTTGTTGTTTTAATAGAATACAACTTTATCAGTCGACCTAGGTCAATTTACCCATCCAGCCTGTGCGAGGTATAATGGTTCTGTGAGTGTGCACACGTGTGTGTGTGATGGAGGAGTAGTGGAATGAGGGGAGTTGGCTTCATAAACTGAGAGATTAATTAATGCTGCTCTCAGAGCCTGTGGCTGAGGGACAAAATTCACCAACATGCCCATTTAAATGAGCACACCACTGCTCGGTACTCTCCCCCAGTCAACCTTCTCTGCTCTCTTGTCTTTTCAACCCTTCACCCCGTTCTTCAGGAGTGGGAGGGGCTTTGGCGTCTTTATGAGATGGCAGTGATTTAATTAGTTAAGGAGAAGAGCCTCCACATTTTCTTAATCTAAAAAGAAATGATGAAGATACCAGTTACTTTATGAGCCCCAAATGGTTCTCCTATTGGATTTGATCTCTCAGTTTAACTGTGGTTACTTTTGCATATTTGTTCTTGATTTTGTTTAGGTTTTATGGGTACTTTTGTGGGGGGAGGGTTGTGAATATTTGTCTTAGGTTCTTAAAGTTTAAACTCCTTCCAGTTAAGCCCTCTCTCTTCCTTTTCTGTATCTTCCCACAGTGTCTCTGCACAGCCCCCTGCCCGTAGTGAATGCCCAGTAAATGCAGCTGCCCAACTGAAATCAGTGAACTTAGGCCCTTCTCAGGGTTACCTGTGGACAGTGAGACCTTTCACAGTTGTGTATGAGACTCAGTCAGTTGGTTTTCTAAAAATTTGTTCACCCAATAAGGCTGTGTTGTCAGTTCACACGGTATATCCATCAGGACTGCAGAAGAGGTTAAATTTCTCAGAAGGAAAAAAGAAGCTGCTGGTTGTTTGGCCAGTGAAATGACTTATCAGCCTTTTGGAGTGAGAGGCAACTAGATGCTAAATTTGTGCCAGGAGTCCCTACTGACCAATAGCACATGCTCAAATATTTGCTAAAGTAAAGTGTAAATGAAAGATAAATCTGGGATTTTTTTGATAAAAAGGAAAAGGCTGTGACAGTGCTCACATGCTTTTAGCATTGCTTTTGTTGAAACGTATATACAGTTTGGTGTTTATGAAACCATAACTATGAATAATAAGCACCAGAAAGAGGAAAAATCATAAGCTTTTCTTATATAGCTATTTCTCATTTTGCTACTGCTTATCTAGTACTTCAAACATTTTTATTAGAGAATAAAAGAAGTACTGTAGGGTGGATTAGAGGAAAAAACATTAGTTCAATTACAATAGTTATGGAGTCCTTAATGTATATACTGTGATAGGTACAGGGTAAAACTATACTATAGAATATATTTACTTTATTTGAGCCACTAATATGAATAACTACAAATTTTCTTAATTTAAGCCTTGAAATTGTGTTTGTCTTCCTATTTTTCTAGGTTTCTTTGGAAGCAATTCTTGGTTCTAATAGAATTACCCAATGGCGATAATAACTCTCTAATTTTTAGTTACTAATATTACTATGAAGAAGTAATATATAGGACATTAATTTTTTTTGCTTTTCAGTAAAATGTAGATGAGAACTTAGGGATCAAATGAAAAACGGTTATAAAATTTCATTGCCCATGGAGATAAATAGCTTAATCCATGTTTTAATATTCCAGTTATTTAAATGCAGATTCTTTAAAGGCAGTAACATGAAAATACTTCTGATGTAACATTACACTTAAACAGTAGAGTGTATTTTTGTACATAAAGTACAATCATAACTTTTAAAATGTGCAAAGAAAAAGACTGAAAAAGTAGACTGGCTTGTTGATTGTCCTCTTTGGTGGTGAGACATCTTTTCACTTTCCTATATTTTCAAAATGTTCTGCAATGATCACGCATTATTTTTGTGATAATGATAATAATTATGATAATAAATAACAAAGGATATTGTGGAACACATCCAGCTATGTGTAGCAGCTGACCTTAGCAAAACCATGCCTGCTGTGTAACAAAAGGAGAAAGTACTCCCCTGTCAGAAGAGGACTAGTTCATGTGTGTACATCACATACAGAAAACTCAATTCTCTCACTGGAAGAATGGAGATGTGAGGACTTATTCCACCTTGCTTTTAGGACTGCAAGGGGAATGTAATGAGATATTTTATGTGACAGTCCTTTAGAATATGAGGCAGATAGTCTCTGAGGTTATGATTTTAGATCAACAATAATCCTTTGCAGGCATTACTGAGATGGCAGTGTCTTATAAAGAGAGAGCTCCCTACTTTGATGCTTTTCATTATTTGAACTATATTTAAGTCTTCCAATTTCATCACTAAAATGTGATGAGAACCAGTTCTCAGTGTTTAACTGTAGCAATTATATCTTTCTAGGTACTCTGTAGAATTTACTTTTGCACATGGTTGTGGAGTACATCATGCTTTTATATAATTGTTATTGTCCTGTGTTTATTATCATTAGCAGATGGAGGTTCTATTTAAAATAATAATAGTATTAGGTAATATTGATGGTGAGCTTACTCAGGGCCAAGCCTAGTTCTTATGCTTTACAGATAGAACTTCCAGTCTTATGTTAACCCTGGGATAAATACCATTTCATTCCCACTGCATAGATGAAGAAAGGAGGCACAGGGGAAGCCACTTGCCCACACTCACTCATCACAGAGAGGTGGAGCTGGGGTACAAGAGCAGGCTGGTTGGCTCCAGAGCCCACACCTGTCCCCACTCCTTTGCAATACAAGGTATGGTATGTAATGATACCACGGTTATTCTCCTCATATATGCACTGTTTTTCTGATTTCTTTAAGTCATGCATTTATTTAATAAAAAAATTGGGGGAGAAGCTTTTCCATTACTCCATCTTCTACATGAGTAAAAATATCAATTTAATAAACTTGTCCTTTAATATATCCATAAAAACATAAACTTGTATCCTGCAAGTAAACATTTAAGTTAACTATGAAACTAGACATGGTTTTTGATTTGTGATACAGATAAATTTCCATGGCCTCTTTCTCAAGAATAAGCAAATATTTACACAGGTGGACTCTGCAAGACCGACACTATTTATCTTGGAAGAAAAAGCCTGCAGTAGGAGAGGGTGTACAATGCTCTTTTCGGGTGCTTTTTACTGGTATTCAAATTTGTTCAAATATAAACATGGGCTCTTCTCCTATTGAGAATGGAGTCGGCCTGCAGGGCAAGTGGTGGCTCGAGTACTCCCACAAAGTTTTCTAAAATGTCATTAATTTAATTCAACAAACCCTCTTCAATTCCTGTCACTGTGCCTGTTCTTTGTAGCCACAGAGTAGACAGATCTACATGGTTAAGGTTTACTCTGTGCCAGGTGCTCTTCCGAGGACTCCGTGGCAGGATCTCAGCCTTTAGAACAACTCCTTGAGCTGGGTCTGTAATTATCATCACTCTCTTTTTACAGCCGGTAAAGAGGCAGAGTCAAGCTCCAAATTTACAGCCATCTCTGAAGATATCATTCTTTAATTTTTTAAAAACTTTTTTGAATTCAGGTATAATTTGCACACAGTGTATCTTATGAGTATAATTTGCTAAATGACAATTAATGTATACCCCTATGAAACCCACACCCTCATCCAGATACAGAATTTGTTTAACATCCAGGGAAACTCCCCTGTGTTCCTTCTCAGTCAACCTTCTCCCATTCTAGACAACCACTATTTTTATTTCTATCACCATAGGTTTTGTCTGCCCTAGAATTTCATGTAAATGGACTCATATAAGATGCACTTTTGTGCCTGGTTTCTTTCTCTCCGCATTATGTTTCTGAGATTCATTCAAGTCATTGCATGTATTGGTGCTTCCTTATTGTTGAGTCACATTCAGTTTTATGAATGCACTGATTGTTCATTCTCTCTCCAGTTGTTGGACATGTGGGCTATCTCCAGTTTTTAGCTATTACGAATTAGGCAGCTATTAACATTCTTGTGCAAGGCCTTTTGTAGCAATGTTTTCATTTCTCTTGGATAAATTCCTAGGATTGAAATTGTCAGGCCAAATTGTAAAATAAATAAGTAACCGGGATGTAATGTATAGCATAAGGAATATAGTCAAAATATTGTAACAACTTGGTATGGTGATAGCTGGTACCTAGAATTATCATGTATATAAATGTTGAATCACTGTGTTGTACACCTGAAACTAATGTAATACTGTGTGTCAACTACCCTTCAATAAAAAATAATTATCCAGGAAAAAAAAAAAAAAAAAAAGAAATTGTCAGGCCATAGGATGGCTATATATAACTTTTTAAGAACCGCCAATTTTCCAAAGAGGTGTACTGGTGCATTCCTATGAGCACTGTGTGACAGCCCACTTGCTCCATATCCTCACCAACACTTGATGTTGTCAGTGTTTTTCATTTCAGCCATTCTTAGTGATGGGTGGGTCAGGGAGCAATATCACATTGTGACTTGAATTTACAATCCCCTTGTGACAAATGGTGTTGACCATGTTTTCATTTGCTTATTGGTCATTGGCATTTTCCTTTATAATTTTTAAATGTTGGTTATCTTTTATTATTGCATAGAAGTCTTTTGTCAGTTATATGTATTATGAATATTTTCTCCAAGTCTGTGGCTTGTCTATTTCCTCATGGTGTCTTTGATAAGAAAGTTTTACATTTTAATGACATCTAATTTATCTGTTTTTTCTTTTAAGTTAGTGCTGTGTTCCCATCTAAGAAATATTTGCCTACCATCTAAGAAAAAGGTCACAGAGATATTCTTTCTTTTACTATAGTTGTAACTCTTATATTCAGTTTTTAGCTTTATATTCCTAGATTTTATACTTAAGACTGTGATCCATCTTAAAATAGTTTTTGAGTATATCATGAGGTAGGGGTTGACGTTTATTAGTTTCCAGGCAACTGTCCAATTGTTCCAGCACCATTTGTTGAAAGGAATCTCCTTTCCCCCTTGAACTGTTCAACACCACTGCGTCGGCAAAGCTGACTAAGGTGTGGTCTTTGCCCTTGGGTTACAGTCTGCAGAATAACTTTTGTACAGGAATTTATTGCTGCTCTTTCACAAAAATAGCACATTTAATCCAACCACTGTGGTGCATTGAAAACACAACCCTCTTAGGAAAGGGATAAGGCAAAGTTCATTTGCCCCTGTTCATGAACAATTATAGAAAATAAATAAATTAATACAAATGACCATGTCGGTGGTTAGTGTGTTGCCTGGAAGGAATGCAGTACAAGTAACAGTTTAACTTCAGAGAGTTCTAGTACCTTTAACCCCAGATGAAAAAACATGTGATGAATGCGTTCAGCACTCAGATTGCTACTATGATTAAGGTTTTAAAAGTTGTATCTGTGATCTTAGATGGTTCAAAGCTGAAATAAACAAACATTTTATTTTTGAGAGATTTCAAGATATTTTCCTGGCTTATAGAACTTTTAGCCATAAATAGTTGGATTAATTTTTTTTTAATTTGTTTCATTGTTAACACATTTTTATAAGTTTCAAAATATGAACGAAACTGTTAATGTTATAGTTCTTGGATCTTTCCCTATATAGACATTTGTGCTCCAGACATTGTTTGACCCTTGTTAATTGTAGATAACAGCACTTATAACTGCCACACATAACTCTAGATGATTTTAGGTAATGACAAAATGAGTTATAGTAAAAGGAATATCAGATTAGGAGGCTAAAATATCTGGGACTTATAATCTCAGCTACTTGTAAAGTCAAGGTAGTAATCTGCTTGTATTTCAGTGTCCTCTGGTGTGAAACTGGAATGTTCATACTAGCTTCTTGGGGTCAGTATAGGACATATACATGGTGGTTGATAATGAGAGCTTTAAGATCAGGATACCAAGGGTTAAATCCTAACTCCATCCACTTGTGACCTTGGGCAGATCCCTTAACCTCCCTGAGCGTTGATTTCCTCCTCTTTAAAATGAGGATGATGCTAGTATTATCCACCTCATGCTTTTGTCAGGATGGAGGTAGACAAATCTTCTAGCATCCCGAGTCTGTTGGGAGACAATTTTCCATGATCCCTCATGTTTCTGCATGTCTTGCAAGCACAGGTAGGCACTGACTGCCTTTTGTTTTGAACTATCTTCTCAAGGATGTTTGTATAGAGAACTGCTTTGGAAGGCAGAGGTATACCTCCCTCCAGGGCAAAGAGTAGGCATGATACTGCTGAGTATAATAACGCTAACATCTCCCCCCAGAGCTGTGGGTAATAAACTCTCCTTTGTCTCTGACCAGGAGTCGTATGTCTTCTGCCAACATCTATAGACTGTGGCAAACTGGGATGAGTTGGTCACCCTAAATTAGGGTAAAACTCAGACCCTTTATAATTCTTGACAAATGCAGTATTTGTCACAAAAGAAGCAATAAATAGCTATTACTTGTGTTGTTGTTATTTTATAAAGAAAAAAATCTGGCATAACAAGTATTTTGAAAGTATAAAGTATTCTATACATTACTACATGACAGAATGAATTTGATGTTTGTTGGCAGGTTGGATTGAAGTTAAATCAATTTTGGAAAACTGGTCATAGATTCATAGGATTAAATATAAGAGGGAGAATTTCAAAGTAATTCACCAATGGAAAAAAAATTTCTAAGATAGCAAATTAAAAACAAACAAACAAACTTTAACCAATGCTGGCCGAAAAATATGAACCAATCATGAGGTATTATTATAATAAAAATAGGCATACAGATATCTAGAATTTATGAATCAACAGTTAAGTCTTCTACCCATGGTTAGAATTTTTGAAAATTGCACTCTGTCTTTTCTCTTTATGAATCAATTTATAATCCACCCCATTAGTAAAAAACCACAATGATAAGCCTTTCTGAGATAAATCCTTTTCATCCTTGGACTCTATGTGAGGCTGCACTGGAACATCACCCTTAAGATCCTCAGGAAGACTTTTGTCCTACTGGCTCTGAAGCACCATCTTAGATCCTTCTATGATCTTAGCAAATAATTTTATAGCCCCACCCATGCTGGGTTTGATTTTCACTCTGAAGCCCTTTCTTAACCCGAGAACTTTGGAGAGGCTGGAAGTAAAAAACTGTTTTATTATTGAATGCAACAGGTTCTGGCTCCTCTAAATTTCATAGGTCTTCCTGTAGCTGCCGTCTCTCCTTCACGTTTCACTATGAGCAGCAAGGAGACGCCAGGAAGCAGTTTCCACACGTGGTGTTGAAATTGCCTCAGCTAGAATATTGATTCCACTAAGTACGTTAACCATGGTTGAAGTTGTTGCTAAACTTTCTGCTGCTGCATATAACCAGGGTTCCCTTTCCTCTAGTTCCCAGCAACATTTTCCTCACATTCCCATAAGATCTCACTGACAGCTCCCTTGAAGGCGGTAACACCGTGGCTAGCAGTTCTGGAGGCAGAGGCAGATCCTGAAGGCACTTGCAGCTGGTGGCTGTCGGCTGACTGTGCTCCTCACCGCTGATACTCTCTTGAAGGAGATGTGAGCCAGGCACCTCCGTGGCTACCCTATGACATTTGTGCCAAACCGTATCTTAGCCTTTACTAGTCTGTTTGCTCTTGTCTCCTGGCATTGCCTGCATGTCAGCTTATGTTATCGCTGCACAGAACTTGTACTACTTCAATATGTCTTCAGATCACATAAATCCATGACATAGTACAGGCTGAGTTAGGTGCCCCTCAACACCCTATAATACTTATGATAATACAAGTACTTTCCTAGCACCCTAGAAATGTCTCTGTTATTGTGTATGTGGCATTCTGTGGTACTTAGTTCCAGATCTTGGCTCTGACAGTGACCAGCTATGTGACATTCATCAAATCATTTGGTTTCTATGTATATTGGCTTCTTCCTCTTTTATGAGACTGAGCACTTCCTATTGCGCTAAGAAGGCACACATTCTTCCTCTTTTAAATGGGTATAATGGTAGTCTCCTCCTCACAGAATTGTCAGGATTAAATGAGATAATAAGGGTAAGTGCTTAGAACAGAGCCTTGCACAGAGTAAATGCTCAGTAACTGTTAGCTATGATCATGGATGGTCTGACCTGGCAGAATACGTTCGTCCAGGTAGCTGGTTTACTGACAGAGAGGTGACTCCATCTCATCCCTAAAAGCACTTCTGTTTCTAGGGATACAGTGTGGACCATTCCCCAAGAGGTTGTGATGTATACTGAAGTCATCAGAATAACTTTCCTCAACCTTTTTCTTCCTTCTGGTTTAGGTCTGCAGGACAACCCTTGGTTCTGTGACTGTCACATTTCTAAAATGATTGAGCTGTCAAAAGTTGCTGACCATACTGTAGTGCTTCTTGACCCACTGATGATTTGTCGTGAACCTGAGCACCTGACCGGGATTTCGTTCCAGCGCGCTGAGCTGGAGCAGTGCCAGAAGCCGTCGGTGATGGCCTCAGCCACGCAGATCACCTCTGCTCTGGGCAGTAACGTTCTGCTGAGGTGTGATGCCACTGGCTACCCAACCCCACAGCTCGCGTGGAGCAGATCTGATGGCTCACCTGTTAATTATACAGGTATTTTCTTAATTCAGGCCTATGAAACAGGAGTTTTCAAAGGTCTGAATTTAATCTCTTGTTTTTGTATGATTTGAAATTGACTGGTTAGTTCTAATAAAATATGGCAAGATTGTTGAGTGAAAGGAATTTGAAAGGCTCACTTTATTGGCTGATATTTCCTCATAGATGAAATCTGACAATCTAATTTTTTCTTAGCTAGAGAACAAATGATCCAGTGGATGCATGACTGTAGATAAGATGTCTTGCTGCATCATCTTGCATATGGCTCACTTTAAAACATATAATCAGTACAACTTTTTAAAAAAGGGATTTTCATAGTTTCTCATTTTTGAATGACTATATAAATAATAAATTACAAAAGAAAAACTATATGCAAATGTAGTCTGAAGCAAAAGTATGATTTTTAGAAATACTGGGTATATAGACATTTCAGATACTCAAATGACCAATTCAGTGCTTTGGCCTTAGTTTTCAATAGTGATATTTTGATGATTAAATCAATATATTTTTAAAACTCTAAAATTAAATTTAAGCTAAAGTTGAAATAATGAACACTAATAGAATAAAAATAAGTTGAGGCTTAATATTCCTACAAATAATAGATAGTAAACAGCCCACAGCTTAAGGTAGTTAAATTTTGGGCTACTGGACTACTACTCACTGCTGAAGAACTACTATTCTTCAGAAAGCTTCATAAATAAAGACAGAATGGAAATATGTTAGAGTTTAGTGTTTAGGAAAGTAAAATTCCAATTTTGAAAAAGTTATTTATTTTTTACAAATAAAAGAATTCATGTTTTACAATTTGATCTAAATGAAATATAAAATGAATGATAGAGGATGCAAATTATGGTGCCCTCATACCAGCTAGCCTTCCGGCTATGTAGATAGATGGCATTTAATTGAAATGAAAAATATTTTGGGAAATGTTCAAGTAAGGTCTTGTGATAAACATATTATAGAATCACAGTGAGGTAAAATTGGAAGGGATCTTTGAGATCACTTTGTCTTATCCCCTCATTTAAAAAATACAGAAACAGATGCCTGAAGACACTAATTGACTTACCTGAAATCACATATTTTAGTGGACAAAAGTTACTAAAACTAAGTCTCTTAATTTGCAGCTTGTGTCTTTTTAAACTGCTATTTCCCATACATACCTCATGGTACCTGGCTTGTCCTAGACCCACATGTAAACAATTTACTGAACTACCATCCACCATCAGAAACATGAAGTCTGCCATTTTCCCCTTGGCTTATGTGAAAAGGACACATGTAGATCCAGAAGGTTGCTTCCTTTGCAGTAGGCACATTGCTTGAGTTTTTGCCTGTTTCTTACTTAACAGAGTATGTATGTATTTTTTTCTTCCAGTAATTCAAGAATCTCCAAGGGAAGGTGTCAGATGGTCCATAATAAGCTTGACAGGCATTTCTTACAAGGATGCTGGGGATTACAAATGTAAGGCCAGAAACCTGGCAGGGATGTCAGAAGCTGTGGTTGCTGTGGCAGTGGTTGGTGTCGTCACGGCCACCATATCATCAGATACTTCCGCAAGGAGACCCAGAGATCCTCCTGAGCCAGTGGTCCAGCCGGGATCTAGAAGGTCAACATCTGCACCTCATTCATTGTCATCCCCTTGGCTTTCTTCCTCCTCTTTTTCTCCCCCTGCTTCTTCCAATTTTTTTTCCACTTCCACTTTGTCTCCTCCCTCTACTGCTTCCTTCTCGTTATCCCCTTTCTTCTCCATTGTTTCTTCCACCACAATTCTAAGCACCAGAATTTCAACCAGCACCCCAGTGGCCAGCTGGCAGTCATTTCAGCTCCACCCAGATGGAAAAAGAAATGTAAAGGTGGAGATGGGTGGAAGCAAGCTTCTGCCAGCTAGTGCAAGTAAAAAAGGAGAGTTGGCATTATTGGATCAAGCAATGCCAAGGGAGACAAATACCACAGTAGAGAATCTCAGGGTCATCAGCAAGGCTGAAGACAGAGTGACTCTGATGTGGAACACCGTCAATGCCACGCATGGCTCTGAAGTGACGGTGCTGTATTCCAAGCATGGTGAGAAGGACCTGTTGCTGCTGAGTGCAGACTCCAGCAAGAACCAAGTAACCATAGAAGGCTTGGAGCCCGGTGGGCAATACATAGCATGTGTCTGTCCAAAAGGAGGGCCTCCCCGGAATGACCAGTGTGTCACCTTTTCCACTGACAGAATTGAAGATGAAGGTGCCCCCCAAGGGTCTTCTTTCCTTGTGGTGGCGAGTGGTGCTGCCTGTGTGCTGGTCTTGCCATTGATCTTTTTCTTGTTGTACAAAGTTTGCAAGCTGCAGTGTAAGTCGGAGTCCTTCTGGGAAGAGGATTTGGCAGAAGAGACTTATATCCAATTTGAGACCCTGTCCCCAAGGTCTCAAAGTGTAGGGGAACTTTGGACGCAAAGGCACAGAGATGATTCAGAAAGATTGCTGCTTTATTCTAGGTCAAGTGTGGAGTCTCAGGTGGCTTTTAAAAGTAAAGGTTCCAAACCAGAGTATTACTGCTAAGGTTTTATAGCTCAGGCACATGTGGATGCCACAAAATTAAGGACCTGAGTGAGTGTGTGGCTTGACCCTCTCTTTGGATGACTTTGGGACAGATTTTCACAGTCTGTATGAAAATCACAAATGGAGTGCTTTTAATTGTGTTTAAAAAATATCATAAGGCTTCTGGACTGAAAAGATAATCTTGATTTTTGTCATGTAGAAAATTTCCATAGAAATAATTTTTAGGGTCCCAGGTTTAGTAAATTTTATGGTAATGTTTTAGTTCCTAAAAATAAATTCATGGGAAAATAGTTGTAAAAAAGTGAAGTTTGAATTTACACATGTAACTTTTGGGCAGTGAAGAAAGATTAGCATGACCAGCTAAGCCTTGATGATCATTCACATTCAAAGTGCTTTATACCTTTACTGTGGACATAGCTTGTGGATGAGAGGGGGTAGTACAGAGGTTTGTGCTCACTAAAAGGCTAAATCCAACCCAATGGAGGGGACAGGCTCCAGCTCTTGGTACCATTATGCAGTACAGTATCGTCTAGTTGTATTCCTATTGCAGGCAAGAAAAAAAATTATCTTGTCATTAGAAATATAGGTATTAGTAAAAATAAATTTTAAAAGGGGATAAACAGTAAGGCCATTTTCAAAAATAGTAACAATTGCATTCCAATACATCTGCTAAAAGGACTGTATGGATCTTTTTTTTTTAATGTGATCATTTTAAAACAATCTCTTTAACATTTTGATGTTTACTCTTCTTTTCTCCCTCATTCCTTCCCCTACACCTTCCTTCATTGTTTTTTTTTTCTCTTTGGCTTTGTCAGAAGATATTCATAGCCAACAGACCACAGCTAAGCTATTTGTCCTTTGCCATGTTTTATTTTGATTTCTTGGAGAAAGGGAAGAACTTTGAAAGTTGTTTTTAGATCCAAAAGGGATGTTTTAGTATTTTGAAAGAGTGGTTTCAACTGATTCACTTGGTCAAAGTTTCTAGGTTAAAAAACATCAGGGAAATTGAATTGGACTGGGTCACATGACTGGATAGGATAGGAAAGGGGTTTAGTTTTTTATTTTCAATAAGTTTTTCATCATGTTTCTGAAGGATTATAGTCCTTTAACAGTAAAGACTTTGCAGTACAGAACAGACTTATTAAACATGTGTCAGGAGTCCTGAAATATTCTGAGAAATTACTATATTTTGCATAAGAAACAGATAGGCTTTAATGCAACACATTGTGGAAACTATAATACAAGCAACGGTAGAATAAAAAATTGTTCATTCCAAATGCTCTTAATTAAAAAGAAAAAAGGAAAACATACCTGGCAAGGGAGATACCATGATTGCAAAGATGGTTTTCCCAGGGCGAGGCTTACCCAGTGCACTCTGGATGTGCTGACCCCTGAGATTTCCCCAAAGGTGGGAAACTCGACTGAATAATTTGTGGTGGGGGCGGGGGACTGCATTCATGCTTTCTCCTGTAAACAACAGAAGAAAAGAAAAAGAAAAAGGGAATTCTAGTTTAGCTATAATCTGCATTCTAGAAGACCAGCATGGATGGATAGCTTGCCTCGCACTCCCCAATTTCTCCTTCTTGTATAATTTCCTTCCGTGTCTAACCTTTTGGTGGTGCTTTCATCACTGAACGCAGTGTCCAGTGATCTAACAGCATTTAGTTCAGTATTCATTGTTAGGATTTGTTAGAAAAATGCCTTTGGCAGACAATTTTGTGTTTAGCCTCGTTATGTTAGATCACCTTATTTTAGATTAAAAGACTGCTAAAGCTTGCATTTCTTATTCTAAAGACATCTGGAGTTTCACTGCCGTATTTCAAAGGCTCATATAAACAGGCTGCCAAACTGCTGTCACATTAGTAACAGTATGAATGGGGGAGAATGTTAACAGGCTTCTGAGCCAAATGCACCCAAATTGTCCAAAGACAGGTTGTTTGTCAAGAAAGGAGACTTGGACCATCCTGATGAGATAAATTGCTGACTATCCTCACAATCAAAACCAAGTGAGGCCTGGACCTACTTTGGACCAACGAGGAAAAGCTAGGTGCTGGTATGGGAGAGAGAAAGCACCTTTGTTATCATCCACCTGGTCTTGGCACATGAGGCAAGTTGCAAAGTAACTTGTTACTCTTAGTGAAAGAACCCAAATTGTAAATCATTTACTTTAAAAAATGCATACATTTTGGTGTAGCCAAGGTTATCCTGATGACATCGTTGCTCTTATGGCCTTACAAGTATGCTTTCTGGAGTAGGAGAGACCGTTCAATGTTACAGCAAGCAGCATAGAATTCTGCATGACCAACAGCCTGTTTATCAATGTCAGCATGAGCAATGTGGAGAGCAATCATAACTGACACATAGCCAATGTATGTGGCAATTGAATATGATCATGTTTTATTTTCAGACAAAGTGTGTTGGAGAGTTGTAAAATGGGGTACACAGTGAGGGCGTGCCATGTGTGAGACTATCAGTGATGTGCTATGACATAAAAAATGTTGAAAAATCCAGCTAACAGTTTATGATCACCAGAAAAGTGATGCCCTGGATTTTGGAGTCAGACAAATGTCCTGAGCTTTGGGGAAACTTTTACAAAAAGTTCAAAGAAGAAAAACACTTTTGCCCCATGGACTTGAGTCTTAGAAAGGGCTTATGGTTAACAAAAGGGAGATTTTTAAAAGCCCCCAAAGTTCTAGCTGAATAATTGTTAAGTAATCAGATAAAATGGGAGACTGCTCAGGAAAATTAAATGACTGTCTACTAATCTGAAATTTCAAATGTTATGTATAAAAGATACAAAGAAGGAGAGTAACCATTGGTGAAGATAGAAATGTAGCAAATCTATGATAAAAGTATCATAAATTAAAGACCCTAGTAAACTAAGGATCAAAAAAATGGTGAAGCTGACCAGAAGGAAATGTAAGGCTTGTTTTTTTTTTAGTCCAAAAAAACAAGGAAATAATAAGTCTATTGCTTAAAGATGATAACAGAAAGTATATCAGAGAAGTAGCAGAATCATTCAACACTTTTTCTCCCTTCTCTTTTCTAGATGGGTTTTTAAACTGAATAAGGAGAAGAAACTATGAAAAGTGAGAATTTCGACCCAAGGTAGATGAGGGATTAATAGGATAACTCCAGGATATTTAAAATGAGGCCCCATGAATTACATGCCAGAGTGGTAGCAGAATTTTCAGCTATAATCTCAGAGCTACTGTTCAGTAGTCTTGAAAAGTCATGGCAAATAGGAGAGATACCACAGACCACCAGTGGGCAATTTTCATCTTTATTTTTGAAGAGGGATAAAGGGTGGACCCTGGAAATTATAAACAATTTGATATATGTTTGCAGAATTGACAACGGATTGTTAAAAGGCTCGTTTTTGAGCATGCAGAAATGTGTGTTATGGTCATTACCAACAAATGTCAACTAAGGAGAAGCTTTGATAAACCGATACTTTGTTTTAATGATACTAGGCAAATAGGTCAAAGGACTGCTTGAAAATCAAACAGCAGCTTGCTGTTGTTATTTGTCTTGACATGATGGAATAATATGAGTTACCTTTGCTCAAGAATGTCTAGTAATGGCTTTAAATAACATGAGAAAGTGTCTAGTAGGGTGCCTGTACCCTATTCTATTTAGCATTTTTGTAAACGACTGGATGACATAGACGTCTCAACTCTACAGAGGACATGGAAATAGACAGGGTATCTTATATCAGTGCTTCTCAAACCTTTCCATGGAATATTCCTAACAGAAGGGGAAAGTGAGTATATACATTTGGAGAAACCAGAACAGTTGTCTCAAGTGGCTGCCAGAAGAGAGACATTTCTCTAAATTATTTTGTCTTAATTAAAACCATTTGAATTTCCACTCTAAACCATAATTTTTTAAAAAAGAAAGGATTCTCCCTCTAATCAGTCTCATTTTTTAAGGCAATATCGGCATTTCTGTGCCTGTGAATAGCTTGGCACATATTCCCCCAGAGGTGATCTGCTTATCTTTACCCAAGTCAATGATAAAAACCTCAGATAGAATTAGGATAAAGGACAGAGACCTGCGGCTCTCTATTGGAAACTATTTCATGTTGCCTCAAGCTGCCAATAAATGCATGTATATGATAGGTGAAGAAACCAGATCTTGAAAATTATCTTAATAAGATGGCGTATTACCAGAATTAAATTTAATAGAGATAAATATAAAATTTTGGATTAGCACAAATATGGATTTTGTAGTGAAAAACATCTGTGATTTTAGTTGATTACAGTCATGCTATGAACCAGCGGAGTTTTGTAATTGCTAAAAATATTACCATTAATTTACTTTAATATGAACAGTAGTTAGATCAAGTAAGGTAAGAGTCCCTCTGTAATCTGCATTAATAAACCATTTCTATGGGAGCAGGTTTAATTTTGGGTGCCAAATTTAAATAGAGATCTTGATAAATTACAGAGCATCCACAGGAAGGCAACTAAGATCACCAAGCAACTAGAAACTTTATTATGCAAGACAGGATGGGGAACCTGGAGCACAGCTATGGGGACATGAATCCAGCTTAGTGCAGCCCATGGCACTAACTGTTGCCCTAGAACACCATGCTCAGGAGCCTCTGCTTACCTTGGTAAAATGGGGACTACTGGGTTCTACAGGTAGAACTTTCAGTTAGCTGCCCGGGGCTTGGGAAACTGCATTTTGACACTTGACCCAGGGGAACCATGCAGGTGACGTAAACACTTTGAGGAATACTGTTCTATCAGTGGATGTAGAAGCAATATTGAAATTACAAAGAAGGAGAATGGTTCCACATTAAAGAAAACTACAGCTTTTTGGGGGGCAACAACCAGAGTTGGAAAACAGTGGAGTAAACCATACTGCAATAATATTACTTATGAAATTCCTGGCTATTTCACGAGTCAAGGATGATGCAAAAGGGACACTGAAGGACATTGTAGACTAAAAGCCTGCTGATCAATTGTTTGGATTATAGCAGAAAGAAAGAAAAATTAATGAAACTACATTCATTGGTTTCAGTGGAAAAAGAATGTTACTTGTATTGATAAGTAACCTCTTTGTTTAATTAATAATGAAATTGATTTTGTATACAAACACCTGACTCTTGATTTGTTTAAATAGTGAAAATAATTAGACTATATTCCTGGTTCATATGTTTGTGTTGTCTTCTATTTATGCAATTAATTTCAACCATGTGGCTGGATGAAAGAGTCATTGTATTTTTCTCCTCTCCAGCATAGGGTATAACACTGATGATTCAGTCCTTGATTATTCAGGAAAAAAAAGCCCCAGTGTTTACGTATTATTTTCGTACAAGCTCAGATAAGTCCCTACAGAGAAAGAAGCAGCAACTTTCCTATCAATGCCATTATTTTAATACATCATTTATCAGGGAACTACCTGTTTTTTTGTTTTTATTTATTTTCTATTAAGGCATCATTGATATACAATCTTATGAAGGTTTCACATGAGCGACAGTGTGGTTACTACATTTACCCATATTATGAAGTCTCCGCCACACACCCCATTGCAGTGACTGTCCATCAGCATATTAAGATGCTATAGAGTCCCTACTTGTCTTCTTTGTGCTATACTGCCTTACCCACGAGCCCCCTACATTATGTGTGGGTACTAGCTGTTTTTAGCTTTGGAATTCCCCAAATGTTTAACATTGTGACAATGGTAAGGAATTAAATTAGTGGAGTAATTGCATAGATTTCCTTTGATGCTGAGTTCCTTATCATACTTTCTGTGATAGCAGGTCTGGAGAATAATGGTGTCCATCTGAATCCTTGTATCTCCACACATTCTTCAAAAACAAAACACACATGCTCCAAGACTATTAGTTAAACAACAACAACAAAAATGCAGTTAAAGCCACACATGACCCATGTTTTTAGCAGTAGGAGGAGATAGAGAATACTATGAACCATAAATTGCCTGTAAAGGAAATAAACATCAAATTCCAATGAAGATTCTGCCACTGCCAAAAGCCTGTGGGTATGGAAGCAAGACAAAAAAGACTTAAGAGACTGTGAGAAAGAGGAAAGCTGGATGTTTATGAGAAGCAAAGGCAATACCACACCAGAGGCTGAAAGGTGACCAAGTCCAAGTATACCAGCCTCACATCTTAACCTTGGTAATTCATAGCATGAGCTACTGGAAGGGGCATAAAAGTGAGTGGCGGAGGAGGAGCCAACATGGCGGTATGAGTAGAGCAGCAGAAATCTCCTCCCAAAACCATATATATATTTGAAAATACAACAAATACAACTTCTTAAAAGAGAGACCAGAAGATACAGTGCAACAGCCAGGCTACATCTACATCTGTGAGAACTCAGCACCTCACAAAGGGAGTAAGATACAAGCCACAGCCCAGTGGGACCCGAGCACCCCCCACCCCAGCTCCCTGGTGGGAGGAAAGGAGTCAGAGCCGGTAAGGAGTGAAAGCCCAGGACTGCTAAATACCCAGCCCTAGTCATCCACACCAGGAGTGCAGACACACAGTGCGTGGTGTGCTGGATATTAGGGAAACAGAACAGTAAAATCTGAGAGCAGGTCCCCACAGCCGGCGCCCCTGGGACAAAAGAAAAGTGAGTGTGTTTTGAAAGTCTTAAAGGGACAGGGGCCTCACAGCTGGACAGAAGCATCACAGCACACTCAGCCCAGCAGCTGGGAATCCCGGGGAAATTCAGTCACTCCAGCCCCCTGGGAGGCAGCGCAGATCTGAAACCTCTCATGGCAATAAACAGCCTCCCATCCATTCCCCCTCTGGTTCATCCCTGCCAAAGCAGGGGAGCAGCTTGAGAGCAGCGGTGCCCACAGCAACCACCCAGAGCCTTCTCTGCAGCAGCCTGGGCCAGACTCAGAGGTTCTGCCAGAGCCCACAGGCAGAGGAAGCTGGGACAGGGTGCCAAGGGCCACCATTCTCACAGGAGAGCACACCCAGAAGGCCTATCCCTCCCCGCAGGGCTCTGAACTGCCCCGACAGCTGCCCCACCTGCGGTGGCTCAGGAAATAAAACCAGAAGCTGCTCCGAGGAGGGCAAGGTGACCAGCAAGCAGGAAGAGACTTGTGTGGCTCATGTGTTAGGCCAAGCTAACACATGGGCCAACTACCCACCACTACCTCTATAGTCATGAAAAGGCAGAAGAATCTGATCCAGTCCATAATCACCCTGAGACAGGGCCTTCGGGAGATAGATTTAACCATTCTTCCTGAAAAAGAATTCAAAATAAAGGTCATAACCATGCTGATGGCCCTGCAGAGAAATATGCAAGAGCTAAAGGATCAAGCTAGGAGGGAGAATACAGAAATAAAACAATCTCTGGAAGGACTTAAGAGCAGACTGGATGAGGTACAAGAGGCCAATAATGGAATAAAAATCAGAGAACAGGAACACAGAGAAATTGAGGCAGAGAGAGATAAAAGGATCTCCAGGAATTAAAGAATACAAAGAGAACTGTGTGACCAATCCAAATGTAACAATATTCATATTACAGGGGTACCAGAAGAAGAAGAGAGAGGAAAAGGGATAGAAAGTTTATTCAAAGAAATAATTGCTGAAAACATCCCCAAATTTGGGGAGGAAATAGTCTCTCAGACCACAGAACCCACAGATTTCCCAACACAAGGGAACCAAGGAGGACAACACAAAGACACATAATAATTAAAATGGCAAAGATCAAGGACAAGGACAGAGTATTAAAGGCAGCCAGAGAGAAAAAAAAGGTCACCTACAAAGGAAAACCCTATCAGGCTATCATCAGACTTCTCAACAGAAACCTTACAGGCCAGAAGAGAATGGCATGAAATATTCAATGCAATGAAACAGAAGGGCATTGAACCAAGGATACTGTATCCAGCACGATTATCATTTAAATATGAAGGAGGGATTAAACAATTCCCAGACAAGCAAAACTTGAGGGAATTTGTATCCCACAAACCACCTCTATAGGGCATTTTAGAGGGACTGCTCTAGATGAGAGCACTCCCAAAAAGAGCACAGAACAAAACACTCAACATATGAAGAATGGAGGACGAGGAATAAGAAGAGAGAGAAATAAACATCAGACTGAGTTTATAATAGCTCAATAAGCAAGTTAAGTTAAACAGTAAGGTAGTAAAGAATCTACCTTGAAACTTTGGTAACCACGAATCTAAAGCCTGCAATGGCAATAAGTACATATCTTTCAATAATCACCCTAAATGTAAATGGACTGAAGGCACCAATCAAAAGACACAGAGTAATAGAATGGATAAAAAAGCAAGACCCATCTATATGCTGCTTACAAGAGACTCACCTCAAACCCAAAACATGCACAGATTAAAAGTCAAGGGATGGAAAAAAATATTTCATGCAAATAACAGAGAGAAAAAAAGCAGGTGTTGCAATACTAGTATCAGACAAAATAGACTTCAAAACAAAGAAAGTAACAAGAGATAAAGAAGGACACTACATAATGATAAAGGGCTCAGTCCAACAAGAGGATATAACCATTATAAACATATATGCACCCAATACAGGAGCACCAATATATGTGAAACAAATACTAACAGAATTAAAGGAGGAAATAGTATGCAATGCATTCATTTTGGGAGACTTTAACACACCGCTCACTCAAAAGGACAGATCCACCAGACAGAAAATAAATAAGGAAACAGAGGCACTGAGCAACACACTAGAACAGATGGACCTAATAGACATCTATAGAACTCTACATCCAAAAGCAACAGGTTACACATTCTTCTCAAGTGCACATGGAACATTCTCCAGAATAGACCACATACTAGGCCACAAAAAGAGCCTCAGTAAATTACAAAAGACTGAAATCCTACCAACCAACTTTTCAGACCACAAAGGTATAAAACTAGAAATAAATTCTACAAAGAAAGCAAAAAGGCTCACAAACACATGGAGGCTTAACAACATGCTCCTAAATAATTAATGGATCAATGACCAAATCAAAATGGTGATCCAGCAATATATGGAAACAAATGACAACAATAACAGAAAGCCCCAACTTCTGTGGGATGCAGCAAAAGCCGTTCTCCCAAGAGAGGAAAGTATATAGCAATCCAGGCATATTTAAAGAAGGAAGAACAATCCCAAATGAATAGTCTAATGTCACAATTATCGAAATTGGAAAAAGAAGAACAAATGAGGCCTAAGGTCAGCCAACAGAGGGATGTAATAAAGATCAAAGAAGAAATAAATAAAATTGAGAAGAATAAAACAATAGAAAAAAATCAATGAAACCAAGAGCTGGTTCTTTGAGAAAATAATCAAAATAGATAAGCCTCTAGCCAGACTTATTAAGAGAAAAAGAGAGTCAACACACATCAACAGAATCAGAAACGAGAAAGGAAACATCATGACAGACCCCACAGAAATACAAAGAATTATTAGAGAATACTATGAAAACCTATATGCTAACAAGCTGGAAAACCTAGGAGAAATGGGCAACTTCCTAGAAAAATACAACCTTCCAAGACTGACCCAGAAAGAAACAGAAAATCTAAACAGACCAATTACCAGCAATGAAATTGAATCAGTAATCAAAAAACTACCCAAGAACAAAACCCCCGGGCCAGATGGATTTACCTCAGAATTTTTTCAGACATACAGAGAAGACATAATACCCTTTCTCCTTAAAGTTTTCCAAAAAATAGAAGAGGAGGGAATACTCCCAAACTCATTCTATGAAGCTAACATCATCACCCTAATAGCAAAACCAGGGAAAGACCCCACTAAAAAGAAAACTACAAACCAATATCCCTGATGAACGTAGATGCAAAAATACTCAACAAAATATTAGCAAACCGAATTCAAAAATACATCAAAAGGATCATACACCATGACCAAGTGGGATTCATCCCAGACATGCAAGGATGGTACAACATTCGAAAATCCATCAACATCATCCACCACATCAACAAAAAGAAGGACAAAAACCACATGATCATCTCCATAGATGCTGAAAAAGCATTTGACAAAATTCAACATCCATTCATGATAAAAACTCTCAACAAAATGGGCATAGAGGGCAAGTACCTCAACATAATAAAGGTCATATATGATAAACCCACAGCTAACATCATACTGAACAGTGAGAGACTGAAAGCTTTTCCTCTGAGATCGGGAACAAGACAGGGATGCCCACTCTCCCCACTGTTATTCAACATAGTACTGGAGGTCCTAGCCACGGCAATTAGACAAAACAAAGAAATACAAGGAATCCATATTGGGAAAGAGGAAGTCAAACTGTCACTATTTAAAGATGACATGATATTGTACATAAAAAACCCTAAAGACTCCACTCCAAAACTACTAGAACTAATATCAAAATTCAGCAAAGTTGCAGGATACAAAATTAACACACAGAAATCTGTTGTTTTCCTATACACTAACAATAAACTAAAAGAAAGAGAAATCAGGAAAACAATTCCATTCACAATAGCATCAAAAAGAATAAAATACCTAGGAACAAACCTAATCAAGGAAGTGAAAGACCTATACCCTGAAAACTATAAGACACTCTTAAGAGAAATTAAGGAGGACACTAACAAATGGAAACTCATCCCATGCTCCTGGCTAGGAAGAATTAATATTGTCAAAATGGCCATCTTGCCCAAAGCAATATACAGATTCGATGCAATCCCTATCAAATTACCAACAGCATTCTTCAATGAACTGGAACAAATAGTTCAAAAATTCATGTGGAAACACCAAAGACCCTGAATAGCCAGAGCAATCCTGAGAAGGAAGAATAAAGTGGGGGGAATCTTGCTCCCCAACTTCAAGCTCTACTACAAAGCCACAGTAATCAAGACAATTTGGTACTGGCACAAGAACAGAGCCACAGACCAATGGAACAGAATAGAGACTCCAGACATTAACCCAAACATATATGGTCAATTAATATACGATAAAGGAGCCACGGACATACAATGGGGAAATGACAGTCTCTTCAACAGATGGTGCTGGCAAAACTGGACAGCTACATGTAACAGAATGAAACTGGATCACTGTCTAACCCCATACACAAAAGTAAATTTGGAATGGATCAAATACCTGAATGTAAGTCATGAAACTATGAAACTCTTAGAAAAAAACATAAGCAAAAATCTCTTAGACATAAACATGAATGACCTCTTCTTGAACATATCACCCTGGGCAAGGAAAACAAAAGCAAAGATGAACAAGTGGGACTATGTCAAGCTGTAAAGCTTCTGTACAGCAAAGGACACCATCCATAGAACAAAAAGGTACCCTACATCTGTTTGTGTTTATACAGAGGATCAAAGCCTAATTGGGCTACCCTGAAAATGAACTAAGATAGGATATGAAAAAGAACTTCCAACATCAGCACTCTCTGGAAGACTCATGCCAGATGATCATCAAAAAACCCCAACAAAGATCCACGCACTGCTACAGCTGTAGATGCACTCATTCCACCAGTTCCTGGACTTGCCATGGGAATGAAGAAGGAGATATCTAAGCTGGCCTGTGCATACAGTAAAACAACGAATTTGACTGGATCTATACTGTTGGAACTCAACCAAGAATTAGGAGAAGTGCAAATTGTAGCGCTCCAAAATCTTGCAACTACAGACTAGTTACTGTTAAAAGAACATAAGGGATGTGAACATTCCCCAGGAATGGGTTGTTTTAATTTGTCTGATTTCTCTCAGACTGTTCAAGTTCAGTTGGAAAATATCCACCATATCATAGATAAGTTTTCACAAATGCCTAAGGTGCCTAACTGGTTTTCTTGGTTCCACTGGAGATGGCTGGTAATTACAGATATGGTTTGGTTATGTAACTATACTCCTATTATGTTAATGTGTGTGCGCAATTTAAGTAGTAGCTTAAAACCTATACATGCTGAAGTTACTCTACAAGAAGATATGTCAAAGAAATAATCAATCTTCACATGTTTTCTGCTGCCTGCTACTTCTATAGCTTTTCTTCTTCCTTCCTAATTACAACCCTTAAATAGAATTCGTGCCTCATATCAAATTTACCGAGTATCATAATTCTTCCAAGTGGTAAAGATACCTCAAGACAAATGCTGGGCATAGAAGCTACAGGGCATAAATATGCAAAGAAGTAAAAAGCTAACCTTTTCAAACAATAAGGCTTCTCTCTCACTTACCAACTTTACATTTCCCTGTATGGCCCTGGAAGATGACTGGTTAGCCAGAGACGGGTAAGATTCCTCAAGGGAGGAACAACCTAAGACAGGCACAGTCACAGGGGGGTCATCAGGTGAGAAATTGGGGATCAACAGAGGTGAGGCTTAGAACCTCACCCCCCATTCTGAGAGAAATCTTCTGCATATGTGGATGTTTTATTGCCCTGGTCTAGCTTGGATTAACACATAGTCTACAGGCAGACACCTATCATCTACGTTTGCTCTCTTACAACACTAAACTATGTTTTCTACCTTTATCTTGTATCTACCTACCACTTCAGCATTTTATTAAAAATAATAATAATAAAGAGAGAAATGTGGTATCCACATATAAATCAAGTATAAAAATCAAATGAGTATTCATATTTGAACTGACTGTTTATACTTCATAATGCATGAGCAAAACCGAAGGTTTCTGTGATGGCTGCCCTTGTACTGTTCACCATGTAAGAACTTATTCACTATGTAAGAATTTGTTCTCCATGTAAGAACTTGTTTGTTATGCCTCAGAAGATTGGAGACTGACGAAATTTAGGCTTGGGGTGGATTAATGATTGTGCATTGAGCATTGACTCCCCTATACAGAATTTTATTGTTGTTAACAACCATTTGATGAATAAATATGAGAGATACCCTCACAAAAAAAAAAAAGTACACACTTCCAATGGTAAAATAATAAGTAACCAGGATGTAATGAATATAGTCAAGATATTGTAACAGCTTGGTATGGTGATAGCTGGTACCTAGAATTGTCATGTATATAAATGTTGAATCACTATGTTGTACACCTGAAACTAATGTAATGTAATACTGTGTGTCAACTACCCTTCAATAAAAAAATAATAATAAAAAGAAAAAAAAAAAAAGGTACCCTACAGTATGGGAGAATATATTTGTAAATGACAGATCTGATAAAGGCTTGACATCCAAAATATATAAAGCGCTCACCCACCTCAACAAACAAAAATCAAATAATCCAATTAAAAAATAGGCAGAGGAACTGAACAGACAGTTCTCCAAAAAAGAAATTCAGATGGCGAACAGACACATGAAAAGATGCTCCACATCGATAGTTATCAGAGAAATGCAAATTAAAACCACAATGATACACTACCTCACACCAGTAAGGATGGCTACCATCCAAAAGACAAACAACAATAAATGTTGGCAAGGTTGTGGAGAAAGAGGAACCCTCCTACACTGCTGGGGGGAATGTAAATTAGTTCAACCATTGTGGAAAGCAGTATAGAGGTTCCTCAAAATGCTCAAAATAGAGTTACCATTTTACCCAGGAATTCCACTTCTAGGAATTTACCCTAAGAATGAAGCACTCCAGTTTGAAAAAGACATATGCACCCCTATGTTTATCGCAGCACTATTTACAATAGCCAAGAATTGGAAGCAACCTAAGTGTCCATCAGTAGATGAATGGATAAAGAAGATGTGGTACATATACACAATGGTATATTATTCAGCCATAAGAAGAAAACAAATCCTACCATTTGCAACATGGATGCAGCTAGAGGGTATTATGCTCAGTGAAAGAAGCCAAGCAGAGAAAGACAAATACCAAATGATTTCACTCATCTGTGGAATATAAGAACAAAGGAAAAACTGAAGGAACAAAACAGCAACAGAATCACAGAACCCAAGAAGGGACTAACAGTTACCAAAGGGAAAGAGACTGGGGAGAATGGGAGGGTAGGGAGGGATAAGGGCGGGGAAGAAGAAAGGGGGTATTATCATTAGCATGTATAATGTGGTGGGGGGGGTAAGGGGAAGGCTGTGCAACACAGAGAAGACAAGTAGTGATTCTACAACATTTTGCTACACTGATGGACAGTGACTGCTATGGGGTTTGTTGGGGGGACTTGGTGTAGGGGAGAGCCTAGTAAACATAATATTCTTCACGTAATTGTAGATTAATGATAAAAAAAAAGGGGGGAATTACTCCCTGATAGGGTAAAATTAACTGCAAATCAACAATTAATGCATGCTTTACTATCCTTAATTTTGATCTTTTAAAGGGTGTCAGATGATCAGCTATGGAAGTACATTTTTCTGATAATATTTCTTTCTCTTAAAAAAAAAAAGCAGTTCCCATGTGGTGATCTCCAATAGGTTCTTCACAATGGTATAAAGGTCATATCAAAGTGTGGGCAAAGGGTTTGTTTGTGTGTATACAGAGGATCAAAGCCTAATTTGGCTACCCAGAGAATGAATTAAGATATGATATGAAAAAGAACTTCCAACATCAACATCCTCTGCAAGAGTCATTCCAGAAGATGATCATCAAAAAACTTCAACAAAGATCCTGGCGTTGTTGCAGTTGTAGCTGCATTCATCCCACTGGTTCCTGGACTTGCCACTGGAATGAAGAAGGAGATATCTAAGCTGGCCTGTGCATACAGTAAAACAACAAATTTGACTGGATCTATATTGTCGGAAGTCAACCAAGAATTAGGAGAAGTGCAAGTCGCAGTGCTCCAAAATTGTGCGACTATAGACTATCTACTGGTAAAAGAACATGTGGGATGTGAACAGTTCCCAGGAATATGTTGTTTTAATTTGTCTGATTTTTCTCAAACTACTCAAATTCAGTTAGACAATATCCATCACATCATTGATAAGTTTTCACAAATGCCTAGGGTACCTAACTGGTTTTCTTGGTTTCACTGGATATGGCTGGTAATTGTAGGTCTCCTTTTGTTATGTATCTGTATTCCTATTCTGTTAATGTGTGGACACAATTTAATTAGTAGTTTGTTAAAACCTGTACATGCTTATGTTACTCTACAAGAAGATATGTCAAAAAAATAATCAATCTTCCCATGTTTTCTTCCATCTGCTACTTCTATAGCCTTTCTTCTTCGCCCCTAATTACAACACTTTAGTAGAATTCGTGCCTCATATCGAAAATTACCGAGTATCATAATTCTTCCAAGTGGTAAAGATACCTCAAGACAAATGCTGGGCATAGAAGCCACAGGGCATAAATCTGCAAAGAAGTAAAAAGCTAACCTTTTCAAAGAATATTGCTTCTCTCTCACTTACCAACTTTACATTTCCCTGTATGGCCCTGGAAGATGACTGGTTAGCCAGAGACGGGTAAGATTCCTCAAGGGAGGAACAACCTAAGACAGGCACAGTTGCAGGGGGGCCATCAGGTGAGAAATTGGGGATCAACAGAGGTGAGGCTTAGAACCTCACCCCCCCTGTTTTGAGAGAAATCTTCTGCATTCATGGATGTTTTGTTGCCCTTGTCTAGCTTGGATTAATACTTAGTCTCTAGGCACACACCTGATCATCTGCATTTGCCCTCTTACAGCACTAAATTATGTTTTCTACCTTTATCTTGCATCTACCTACCACTTCAGCATTTTATTTAAAATAATAATAATAATATTAAGGGAGAAATGTGGGATTCACATGTAAATCAAGTATGAAAATCAAACGAATAACCATATCTGACTTGATTGCTTATAGTTCATGATGCGTGATCAAAATCGAAAGTTTCTGTGATATGTCTGCCCTTGCACTGTTCACCATGTAAGAACTTATTCACTATGTAAGAACTTGTTCATGGTGTAAGAACTTGTTTGTTATGCTTCAGAAGATTTGAGACTGTTGAGAATTAGGCTTGGGGTTGATTAATGATTGTGCATTGAGTCTCCTATACAGAATTTTATTGTTGTTAACAACCATTTGATCAATAAATATGTGAGATGCCCTCTCAAAAAAAAAAAAAAAACTACCCAAGGGCAAAATCCCTCGGCCAGATGGATTTACCTCGGAATTTTATCAGACATACAGAGAAGACATAATACCCATTTTTTTAAAGTTTTCCAAAAAGTAGAAGAGGAGGTAATACTTCCAGACTCATTCTATGAAGCCAGCATCACCCTAATATCAAAACCAGGCAAAGACCCCACCAAAAAAGAAAATTACAGGCCAATATCCCTGATGAATATAGATGCAAAAATACTCAACAAAATATTATCAAGCCGAATTCAAAATTACATCAAAAGGATCATACACCATGACCAAGGGGGATTCATCTCAGGGATGCAAGGATGGTACAACATTAGAAAATCCATCAACATCATCCACCACATCAACAAAAAGAAGGACAAAAACCACATGATCATCTCCATAGATGCTGAAAAAGCATTTGACAAAGTTCAACATCCATTCATGATAAAAACTCTCAACAAAATGGGTATAGAGGGCAAGTACCTCAACATAATAAAGGCCATGTATGATAAACCCACAGCCAACATCATACTGAACAGTGAGAAGCTGAAAGCTTTTCCTCTAAGATTGGGAACAAGACAGGGATGCCCACTCTCCCCACTGTTATTCAACATAGTACTGGAGGTCCTAGCCACGGCAATTAGACAAAACAAAGAAATACAAGGAATCCATATTGGGAAAGAGGAAGTCAAACTGTCACTATTTAAAGATGACATGATATTGTACATAAAAAACCCTAAAGACTCCACTCCAAAACTACTAGAACTAATATTGGAATTCAGCAAAGTTGCAGGATAGAAAATTAATGCACAGAAATCTGTTGATTTCCTGTACACTAACAATGAACTAGCAGAAAAAGAAATCAGGAAAACAATTTCATTCACAATTGCATCAGAAAGAATAAAATACCTAGGAATAAACCTAGCCAAGGAAGTGAAAGACCTATACCCTGAAAACTACAAGACACTCTTAAGAGAAATTAACAAAGGCCTCTAACAAATAGAAACACATCCCATGCTCTTGGCTAGGAAGAATTAATATGAAGAACACTATTGAGATAAGTATTATATCAATGTTAAATTTCTTGAGTTTAAAAGCTGTACTGAGGTTATATAAGAGAATTGTCCATATCTGTGTTCTTAGGAGATGCACATGTAATATTGAGTAACAGGATGTGATATATTATTATGTATGAGACCATACTTCAATACATATTTGGAGAGAGCAAGAGATTGATAATACAAATGTGGCTAAATGTTAACAACTGATGAATCTGGATAGAGGACACTTTGGAGTTCATTTGCAACATTTTTTGTGAGTTGGAGATTGTTTTGAAGTAAAAAAGGCAAAAACCAAAATAAAATAGGATAGTAGATCAACGATTGTAATGAAAGTAGGAAATGGAAATCTTGCTTTCTGAATTACAGATAAAATTCTGTAATGAAAATAATTTTATTTAGGTTGGCAGAACTTACGATTATAGTCATTTCAATATTCTCAACATGAGCCGGAAGAACCACCAGAATGTCAATGAACACAGAGAGTAGATCAGGTTCCTTACTTTAAGAAAAGACTAACATTTAAGAAGCAATGGAAATTGAAATATTGAAAATTGACCTTGATATTGATAGAATGAAGATGCATCAATGGTGCATGTGTATTATTAGAATATAAGTGCTTTAGGCAGGCATTTTTGCTATTTGTTTAAACATGATCTTTGCCATATGTCCAGACACACCATATCTATAGCTAATGTCCAAATACAGCAGCTGGTTCTCTTTTCTTCTGGACAAATGGAGAAGTTCCCTTAGTGCTGGGAAATACTTACAAACTCAACATCTATTGAATTCTCTTTTCTTAGGAGTCCTTTTCCCCCTTCTCACACACTCCTGCCCATCCTGGTATCCTTTTACCCTCAGCAGAATCTCATTTCACTTTAGCAGTCTGCACATTTGTAAAATTGGACACCTAGGGTTTTACTTTTCAAAGCATTGCTCAGAGGGGTGTGTCCCAGTTTCTTTAAATATGCATGTGCATCTGTGTGTATGTACTTCTGTGCATGCATGGTGGAATGCTCCTTAAAGAACTGGCATTCAGATAGAGTTCTTGAGGTATGGCTAAAAGTTTTTTGACTATGGTCATGTTCCAGAGTCCAACTTTTCAAAAGAAAATGACCGTATCTCTTAATTTGCCAGATATTACATATGTTATTTAGTAAGTGTTAGCATGATGACCAAGGAAATGCTTTTGCAGAATAGTTTTATGGTTCCAATATCTGCTAATATATCTAACAAGTTTGAGTTAAATTATTAACTTTTTCTCAATGGCAGAAAGCACAATTCTTTCAGAGTAATAAAAGATTGAAATAGAGATGCAAAGGTAATAATGAGGAGCAAAGGGACACGGTCTGTTATGATGTATGCAAGCTATTCTTCAGTATGTATTTGAAGAGAGCAAGAGGTTGATGATGCAAATGTGACAAAATGTTAACAATAGGTGAGTCTGAATAGTGGATATTTTGGAATTATTTCCCTACCAAGAGAATCAAGGCCTCCTTATAGCCCAAAAAGTGGCCATTTATTATTTCAATTTGAATTAATTTTTTTTCTTGCTGAGATTGAACATCTGCCCATATGTTTTGATTACTTATGCTTCTTTTGTGAATAGTTTAGTTTTGGACTCTTCACATTTTTCCATTGGGTTGATGGTTTTGACTTTTTAATTTGTAAGAATATTTAAATATTAAGGATATTAACGGTGTGCCTGATACATATATCATAAATATTCTTCCCTTGCTTTTCATATGTCTTTTAGCTTTATTTATGGTGATTTTATTTTTCTTATTTGAAGTATAGTTGATATACAATCTTACATTGGCTTTAAGCATACAACACAGTGGTTCAGCAGTTACCCACATTATTAAATCTTCACCCTAACTAGGGCAGTTACTATCTGTCAACACAGAAAGATGCTACAGAATCATTGGCTATATTCTCCATACTGTACTACCATCCCTTGACCAATTTATATTATGACTGAGATTTTTTGTGCCCTTTTACCCACGTCCCCCTCCCTACCCATCTGCCCCAACCCTTTCCCCATGGTAACCACCAATCACTTCTTCGGTGTTTTTCAAGAAGAAGTTTTACATTGCTGTGTAATTAGATCAGTTCTTATTCAGGTTTCTGGTTTCTGGTCTCATTACTGTACTTAAAAAGGCCTACATCCCCAAATTGCATATATATTCGCCAAATGTTCTCCTGTGCTTTTAATAGCTCTTATACTTTGGAGTTGCTAATTTACATGCAATTTTAATTGATGTGTGATGTGAAGTAGAGAGCAAATATAAAACAAAATATTGGTGAATTAAAATTAACTTAGTTTCATAAATTTAAGAATATTTCTTGGAACTTCACAATGGAAAGATCAGACTATACATGTTTGAAATATAATACATTAGTAATAAATATTAGGAAAAAATAATTGGAAAACAAGAAATACACCAGTCTCTGGTTATCTCTAACCTACATTTTGGGACAAGTGTATAACAGATGTTTTGACCATCTAGGTATATGCTAAGCAATATTGGGGGTGGGTGGAGGTGCAATGTTTTTTTCCCAAGAGCAGGGTTTTCAACCTTGAATACACATAGGAATCACCTGATTTTAAAAATGCTGATGCCAGATCCCAGAGATTCTGATTTCATGGGTCTGGGTCTCCCTATCTGGGATTATAAAAGCTCCCAGGGACATAGGTTGAGACCACTGCCTTAGAGTTTCCTAATGATGCCTTACTAGTATTATTTGCTAAAACCTTAGCCATGATTCAAGTTGTGTCTCTAAATTTTAGTTCTAAAGTCTGCCTATCTCTGTGCTATATGTTAAGTTTACAACCCAGAGAAACCAGTAAGACCTTGATATGAGTTTGGATATAATCCTCACTTCCTTCTAGGTACATTGTGTAGACCATGGATTCAAGAGATTTGAAGAAGTGTTGTGTCTAAAAAGTTTCAGAATAATTTCCTATGAGAGAATGAATTTACAAGAAGTACATGACTTTACCTTCGAAGTATTACTATAGAAGATTACCTTTGAAGTATAGCTTTCTACTATGATTTCTTTGCAGATGCAAAATCAGAGGCTTTTGTAAAAGCTTTGTAAAGCAAAACTTTGGTACAGATGTGGTCATTTTTCATTTTCCTTTTTTTTAAAGTAACATAATATACAATTGTGGATTTTAGAGTAATTTTTTTAGTTTCTGTATTTGTCAAGAACTTTTTTCCAATGACTACGTATTACTTTTATTTTGAGAAAACAAAATTTTGTTATTTTTTAAAAGTTAAAATGCATTTATATCAGATGATCACAACTCCACAAATATACAGAAAGAAATGCCTTTGTTATTCGTTAATTGTTGCCTCCAGTGGGTTGGGACTTTGGGCAATGAATTTTTTCCCTCTTGTTTCTATATTTTCCAAGTTTTCTGGCATAATGTAATGAGAAAAGAGAATATGTATTTACACTAACCAAAAATTCAGAATGGGCTCATATAAATCATCCAAATACTCTAAATAACTTCATTTTGTAAAACCAACATAAGTATAAGCAGTATTCTGTTAAAAGAGGATTTTGTTTTATATTTTTTAATTTAAATTCTTCACAATTTAAATAGTTTTATTCTCAAGGGGGGAAAATCAGTTTTCCTATCTTTATATTTTCATGCAAGGAGGTATTACAGTGATGAATTTTGGTGTTTTTTCCTTTCTATTTTTTTCTTTCCCCTTCTTTAAGCCTCTTATTTCAAAGAAAGAGGAGTGGCTCATGTTACTGGTGACAGTGCTGGTTCCAGGCAGCAGCCTCATAGCCCTGAGCCCTGCCCCCCGCTTCCTGCTCTGCCACTTTGTAGACTGGTCGGGACTAGATGTGTTCCGTGGTGTCTGGAGTTGTGGGAGGCAAACACCCACGCTGGCACGGGGGTGCCCACTTGTCTGCTCTGTGCGTTCCTGGGTGGCTGCCGAGGCAGCATGTGGTCCTCCAGTGGCTCTATCTCTTTGTCAATCCATTTCTTCCTCCCTGTGGCAACCAAGGCTAGAAGGGAGGATGCAAGAAGCCTCATTTTGGTGTGAATCCAAACTGTATGTGGTAATCCACCTTCACCAGGGTGTCCTGTATGTTGAGGTTTGCTGCTTCTCCAGTAGTAAGGGTGTAACCATGATCTCCATGTAGGTATCAGTGGTTTGTGTTTATGGGTCTTTGGAGAAAATTCTAGAAGGGGAGTAGAACACGGATCAGAGGAGGGGTAAATTGTTGGTACCCCTAGCTTCTCATACATTCTCCTAGAAGCATTTTATGCAATAACAACAGCGAACATTTATGAGTGTCTACTATGTGTAAAACACTTTGGAGTGGACAAAGTCTTAAAGAGTTCACAACTAAAGTTTGCATATGTGCCTATGGGGGTGAGTGTGCCTGTGTGTGTGTTGTTCAGACCTGCACCCAACCAATTACAATGCAGTGTGGTAAGTGCTAGAATGATGCTAATAAAGAGCAACAAGAATAGAGAGAAGAGGGTATTTGACTCCTCTACTCCTTAGCTGATGTCAGACTTCCATTTTCTGTGGGAGATTTGAAAACTGTACTTGAGCCTGTGGTAGGGGTACCTGACAATAATGTCATTTGGGTCTCAGCCTGTTCTACCAACACTAGCTTGGACACCTTCCTTCTATAGTCTCATTTCCCTTATGTTGGTAACAGGATGTTGGAATTGACTCTCCTTTATTCTGTATAAAATACTGTGATTTCTTCTTCCAGTAATGAACAATGAACTATAACTGGCATTCCCTTACACAGCACAAAAAAAATCCTTGAGCCAAAAGACACCTTAGAAGTCATCTGGTACAACCAGAAGGAAATCAGCACCTAGAAGGATAAGAATTTTACCCAAGGTCAGAGCCACCGTTGGCACCAGGTATCCTTACTTCAGTGCAGGTGAACACCTGAAGCCAGATATTAGACTAAAAGAACATCATTCAGTTAAGAGTTGCTGGACTAAATGTCCAGTAGAATTTGACTCAATCAGCATGAAACAAATACATTCAATCTAAGGGGATTTCAGGTGAGATACGTTCCCTTGAGCAATAAACTGGACATTCTTTGCACCAGATAGTGATTGGGGAAATAGCTGTGAATACCATTCTTTCTGTGCTGCAGAAATGTCACTGTTCTCAGAAACATGATTAACGGGGGTGTTCAGAAACATAAAGAATGTGAACTAGACTGTTAGGTGCCAAAAATATTCCTTTTTTCCATTTCAGAATAAATAGTAAGTTTATAGCAAACTAAGTATAAGGTTCAACATTGGGTTTTGGTGAGCTTAGTGTTCTCTTAAGTCTTGATTTGATTTTGATTTTATCAGTAACTTCCATGTGAACGTTAAGTACAGGGTCAGTAAAATGTGAATTACTCCAAGCAGTGTGGCATGCTGGGAAAAAAAAAAGGAATAGAGCCATCAAATGAAGTTCTAGTTTAAAATGGATTAATTTTAGCAAAGATCACTTTGTTCAAATATTAAGTGAGCCCAGGCATCAGATTCATTCCTGTGCCCTCTGACTTTGCTCAGTTGGCCTCCTCCTTGGCCCCATCCAAGAACAGCATGCACAGCTGTGGTAGAAAACAGGGTGTGTCTCTGGCTGTAGGGCTCAAATGCCACACACTAGATTCTCTCTCTCATCGTGGCATTTGAGGTTGAGATCCACATGTTGGCTTTGCTCTCTGGGCAGCTGAAAGGTTGTGTGGGGTCACAAAATTTCCCAGATGAGAGTGTCCGGTCCCTTTCCCAGCGGCACTGTTTCCTCCTAGGGTAGAAGTGGTGCATCTCTGCTCGCCTTGGGGATTCCTGAGAATTTTTCAAATGATCAGGTGGGGTTTTCCCTTGGATTGACACTGTATTTTGGGAGTCATTTCTATGGGGGAAAGGCTCTTTACATAACCATCAGCTTTATGGAGGATTTTTCCATTACTGGGTTTTTGGAAACCATTTGCCTGAGTGTAGATTTTTCAGTCTCTGTATTTGTGTACACACACACACAAGGTGTTTTCCTCTGCTTCTTTTTACTTTTAACCTGCAAGTCATTCATTTCTTCACTTGACAAAGACATACGGAGTGCCCACTTGACAAAGACATAGAGAGTGCCAGGTACTCTCTCTATTCTGACAAAACGTATGGTTGGTCATGTGAGTTAGGAATCTAGTAGAAGCACATTGGAGTAGCTCCTTCTGGGATAATTAACTTTAAATAAAGATAAACCAAAGACAAGTAGTGATTCTACAGCATCTTACTACTCTAATGGACAGTGACTGTAATGGGGTTTGTGGGGGGGACCTGGTGAAGGGGGGAGCTAGTAAGCATTATGTTCCTCATGTAATTGTAGATGAATGATACCAAAATTTAATAAATAAATAAATAAATAAACCAGTCATCAAGCAGTAATAATTTTAGAGAGTCATAAAAGGAAATGGGAAATTGATAACATCCAGGTAGTATTCCCAGCACCAGCTTTCTTAGTTTTGCAATCATGAGCTGATGAATGTAGCTGATTTTCTTCCTCAGAGTGAAGGAGTTATTTGACTTAGGAGGTAGGACGCAGTTGCTGTAGTGCTGCAAGAATGATTCAAAGGCCACCAATCCCTTCAGGTAAATACCAAGTCTGTTCTAAATGTTTTTTAAATCCAGAAGATCTTTACCTTTCATACATGAATTATCATTGATTCATTAAACAATTATTTACCCTTTAATTTGATTCTATGCTTTTGGTACTCCTCTCAATAAATGTAGGAGATAAAATATTATGTTTTTCTCAGTATTTGCAAAAATCTTCAATTTACAGCTCTGGGCCCTGCCTTGGTTCTTTAATCCCTAGGCCAATATAGTCCAGAGCTGACTATCCTCCTGGGGACTGTGTTTATTTTGCTCCAAGCATTTACTTTTTCCTCAAAGAATGGTGGATCAGGAGACCAACTGTTCACACTGAAAACTCAGATATTGATAAATGTTATTATATCTCTAATACTTGCTACACATGAATTGCACATGGAAATGTTTTTAAAATCCATAGTCACATTACATTATTACTTTAACACTTATTTGAATAACAGAGAAATATTTAATGCCATTAAACAGACAAAACTTGGTAGGAAGGGATGGAAAGTCTCATCTTGAAGAGTCACAGTAGCGAGCCAACTCCAGTTATTACTCGAAAAGAATTTTCATGGAAATGCTTTAGTAAGTCTGTATATATACATTTAAAAAATGGACTGAAGGATTCTATAGCATCTTACTATGCTGATGGACAGTGACTGTAATGGGGTATGTAGGGGGGACTTGGTGATGGGGGGAGTCTAGTAAACATAATATTCCTCATTGTAGATTAATGATACTAAAAAAAAAAGATAGTATAAATGTAAAAAAAAATGTACTGAAGGAAAATGAGTTAAATAAGGTAGAAATATAAAATTATCATATGAAACAGTAGTGATTAATATATTTTTCCACCCACACATGCCTAGTTTCAATAATGCCAAGTAAACATCTACTTTCCCAGTAATTGTCAGGGAGAAACTGCCCTGTCATGGCTTTGTGTTTCTCTTCCTGCACTGGGATGCATAGCATGTTGGATAGAAATTAAATTGCTAACAATGGGCAAGGTAGAGATTTGAAGTTTTAAACCAAGTATACTTTGGAGAATTATTTTAACTTAACTTATGTCTCAATTTTTAAAGAGTGTATGTTTTGGACTCCTGAATGTTCTTGACAGGAACTGAGACTAGATAGAATTTAGGATCCTTACCTCTGAGGTCTTGAATTCCACATGGTATTTTGAGTAGTTTAAGTATGGCTCTCTTGGAGGCAAGGAATCATCCTAGTTGAATTACATTGTAAATGTAATGTTCCTTTTCATAAGTAAGGCAGTCAGAAGGAGGGTGCCATCAGAGGCAGCAGACTTGAGGGCAGGGTTTTTAGGGTACAAAACCGAACACAGTGCTCTCCATCTGAAGGGCCAGTGATACCTAAGTCTCCTTTAAAATTACAACTTTAAACAAACAATTCTTAAATTAAAAATGGAAAAAAACCCATAATCTCACTGCCTAGTCAAATAAACTGTTTTCAATTTATCTGTGTTTCTTATCTGTTATACAAAATAATAAATATTATAATTAGTATTATATTAGACAGATAAAAGTTACCTATAGATGAAAGTTTGTATTTTTTTCTATTAATACTGTGGCAAACACTTCCCTTTTAATGACTATATCATGTTCTCATGATAGTTTCTTGACTATTCGTTATTGTAAATGAAAACTGTTTCTAATTTTTGCTATCATGAATAACATTATAATACCTATTTGTATGATTATAACTTCTATTTTGAGTGGAGAGATTATTCGTTTATGGAGAAATTGCCAGGAGTGAGATTACAGGATCAACGCCAATGAGTATTTTTAAGTTTCTGAAATGTGTTGCCAAATTGCTTGCTAAAAGGGTTGTGCCAAATGCAAGTTGGCTTCTAAAGGTCAGACTTACTTTGATACAAGATCAACATATGTGTTATATTAAACTAACTGTTTATCAACTGGTGAGAAACAAAACGTCATTTCTTAACGCACAGAATAAGAATATAATCCAGGAATTTTACCAGCATCAGTCATCCTGTGAATGGGTCAGGCAATCACAAACCTCAGTTCTGTTCATTTTGGTCATAATTATAAAGTAGATCCCTTCCTCTGGAAAGTATGTTGGGACAAGCTGTGGCCCAGGACCCAAGTATGATAATCTTAATTCTTCTTTTTGCCCCAGGACTCGTGGGTGGACTAAGGTTGTTTTGTTTGTGTGTGTGTGTATATATGTATATGGCATATGTATGAGCTTGATTTTATTTCATAATGTCCTGCCTTTGAGGGGATTAAGAATGAAGATTATAGCTGGTCCCCAAACTCCCTGCAAACAATGTAATTTTCTTTTTAATCAGTTAAGAGAGTCAGATTCTGATGTATAGTTTAAAAATATTGCACACAAGAGATTTCATCTGCACAATGCCAGAGTTGTTATTCTTGGTTAAGCAGATACATTTCATGAAAGGGCTAAAATGAATTCACGAATTCATGCAGGGAAATTGAAGCGGCATATGATCTAGATGAGAATGGATCCTTTCCATGACATAGATTTAATTCAGGTGTACTATCACAAGATCTGAAATTCAGTGTTTTAAAAATTGCCCCAGGATGTCTTGGTCTCAGCAGAAGTGGTTTTTCCTTCCTCTTTTCTTTCTCCAATATACTTAATGTCTTTGTGTACAATTTGGAATAACAGCATTTTATTGGTTACTCCACAAACAAGATACTCAATCACATGTGCTCTTGGGGTTGTTTTCTTACATTCACATTTGACTTCCCTGTCTTGAGTACTGATTAAAAATTCCTGGAGGATCAGGCCATCTGTTAATTTAATTTAATGGCTGCCTCTCTTTCTTCTTATTTCCAGGCATATCTTTATGGATCACTGAAAAATCCTTTGTTCTCAAAGAACACAAATTATGGCATTCACCAGCAGCCACAGAGACCTTATCAAGTGGATTTTAAATGCAGAGGAGACACTAAAGAAGTTGGCGAAAGAGAACAGATGGGTGGATATGATAACCCATATTATCCTATTGGTGTCCTGGTCTCAGAAACCAGCATGAGGGATGGGCACTCATCCTGACATTATTAGTGAAATAAAAGAAGCCCAAGAGAGTAGTGGTTTAAGTAACATGCTCAAGAGTCAGACAGGTGTGGCGTTTCCATCCATCTCCATCACTTCAACTGCTTGGAGACTTCAGGCAAGATCCTTAACTTCTCTAGTCAGATTTACCTTCCATTAAATAGATTTAATGCCTACTTTTCATAGGGATTAGATGAAAGCTTTCTTTTCCATTCTTCTTTCTGAGCATGGCTCCCGACTGATGGCAAACAAAAGGCAGCTAATATTTGAGGAAAATACATGCCTTTGTATTGAATTTTTAATTTTACCTCTGATACTAGGGGCAAAACATTAGGTTTTGAGTGAAAAACTCCTTGTATAATCAAATATTTAGCAAGGGTGCAGGATACAGAGTCTATCTTTGAAACTCAAATTTATTTCTATAAAAGAGCAGCAAGCAACTAGAAAATAATATTGAAGAACTAACTATTCATTTATAAGAGCATTCAAAAAACACAAGATGCAAATAAACGTAACAGCTCTCCATTGAAAGGTCAAAAACGTTGCTGAAAGCAACTAAAGAAGGCCTAAAATAAATGGAGAAATATATAATGTTCATAGACTGGGAGACTTAATATTATTAATATTTCAGTTCTTCCCAAAGTGAACTAAATTGAACTGTATATTTAGTGAATATATATGTGGAGAAAAATAAACTTCAACTCTAACCTCACAAAACATACATGTGTTAATAAAGATGAAACACAACACCCACCAAGAAAGCTAAAACTCTAAAAGTGATTAGAATAAAAAATTGGAGAATATACTGAGAGCTTGGAACAGAAGACAATTTGTCAGAGAAAGTACACATAAAAATGTAATCATAGAGAAAAAATCGATAAATTGGACTTCATCAAAATTAAAATCTAATCAAAAGACACTATTAAGAAAATGAATAGATAAACCATGGATTGGGAAAAAAATGTTTGCAACACATAGACCTGACATGCATAATTACATATTTGTAATACAGAAATTTATTTGTACCCAGATTATATATTTTGAAACTTTCACAAATCAATAAAAAAATTAAAAGCCAAAAAAAAAAAGAAATGGGTAAAAGATTTGAATAGACACCTCACAAAAGAAGACACATGAATGATCAATTAATATATGAAAATGTCAACACTGCTATTCATAAGGGAAAGGCAAATTAAAATTGAATGTGATATTATGTCCACCTACTAAATCTGACTTTCATCTACTAAAATGATTAAAATTAGAAAGACTGACAATACCAAATGAGGGTGAGGATATAGAACAACTGGAACTCACATGCATTGCTGGTGAGAATATAAAATGGAGCAGCTACTTTGGAAAAATGTTTGGCAGCTTCTTATGAAGTTAAACTATGAACCAGCAATTAAGTATTAACTGAAGAGAAATGAAAACACTCACTGAGCCAAACCTGGAAACAATCCAAATGTCCATCAACAGGAGAAAGGATAAACAAATTGTGATATATTCGTACAAATGAATACTTCCCAGCAATAAAAAAGAATGAAGTGCTGGTACACACAACAACATGGATGAGTATCAAAAACATTATGTTGAACAAAATAAGTCAGCCAGAAAAGCAAGCCTATGGTATGATTGCATTTTCCAAGGTTCAAGAGCAGGCAAAACTAACCTGTGATAGAAATCAGTGCAATGATAGCCTGTGGATGTGGGTGGGATTGACTGGAGCGAGCACAAGGGAAATTTTATTAGCAACGGAAATGTTTTATCTTGGTAGAGGTGTTGGTGTAGTGTGCGTATGCATTTGCCAAATCTCATCATTTTTAAGCTTTGGATCTGTTCACTTTCTGTAAATTTTACTTTAGTACAAATAAAAAAGGAATGCATCTCGATTGTAAAGCAGGCTGGGAAAACCAAATGAAAGCAACTTAATTTGTTTCTCTGGTATTTGAAATTTAGAAACACATAATTTATTCAAGTATTTTCTCTTCACCATCTACTTTGCACATTCCTCCAATTTTAAGTGGTAAACCATGGTTATTTTCACCCAAATAATTACTGTCCTAAGAGGCAGAAGAGGGGGAAGACAACACTATTTCACGGTTTCATACATATAATTAGAGCAAAGGAACAGCTGCAACTATGGTTTGCATTTTCATTAGTTTCTAGTAAGTTTAATTACATGGAGTTGATAGCATATCTAGTACTCTTGTAAAGACTTCAAATGCTTTATGCCTAATGGAACCATGCTTCCAGAATTGAAGATCAGGGGAAAAAAACTACTGTGGATATTAGAAAAGCCAGAGTTCTTTCCCTAAACCTTGACATTTTTAGCAGTTAAAATACCTGAGAGAACAACGACGGAGGCATTGTCAGAGGAGGTCATTGAGAGGAAGTGACTACCATTTGACAGACAAACTGGACGCAGGCAATCAGAGGTTCCCCACCTGCTGCCAGGTCCTTGGAATGTACGTTCCTCTCATTGTTCCAACAGCCTTGAGAGGGTAATGTGTTAAGACCATCTGGACTGTATATATGACTGAATCCCATTAAGGCCTCTATATAAACTTTTATTATTACCTACATAGCTTGTCCTAAAAGAGTGTCAAAAGCAAGAACCTTATGATAAAATTGTTGTGTTGTACATGCTCTGTGTGTAATTCAGAGGAAAACCCAGATTCAGTGATTCACAATGCTAAAAACTGCAAGTGACTAGCCATAGTTCATATAGCAGTGGTGTGAATTCTCTCTTGTGGGCTTTTGTTGCCCTAAAATTCCATTTTACTGGGAATCTATTTTCCACCTGATCTTTCTTGACTTTCTGCTTTAAACAGCTCCTAAATAAAATTCTGTATTTCAAAAGTGAAAAAAAAAACACCCCAAACTGCCACCCCAATTTCGAGTGGTCTGCCTCTTTCTTCAGTCTCTCCCTGCCCTTTCTGTACTGGTGGCTAATTTCAAATGTGATCTGGGGAACTTCCCAGGTTGTGTGGAAACCGACAGGCATGCTGAGATTATGTAAATAAATGACATGAAGTCTAAAATTAGCCTTTTTTTTTTTAGATTTAATTTTGGTTGCTGCTTCATAGAATTGTAAAGTATATATTATGAATTGTTATGCTCTTCTTTTTTATATATCCAGCTTCTTTCTTTCTCTTGGTCAGAAATAACTTTCTAGGTGACTGAGGTGGACTTAGCTGAAAAATGGAACATGGGCAGGATTCCTCTTTTCTTGTTCAAGTGCTTTTAAAAATCTGATTTTATTTGGTAGAAGCATGGCATTACTTCAACTGTGCATTAAGCATAGCGTTGCTTAATTGGATAGTGATTCCCTTCTTTTTTAAAAAAATTAATGGATTATTTTTTGTAAAAGCAGTTTTAGGTTAACAGAAAAGTTGTGCAGAAAGTGCAGAGAATCCCTGTATATCCCTTCCCCTTCCCCTGGTCTCCCTTTCCTCTATTTATTAGTACCTTGTGTTAGTGTGCTACATTTGTGACAACTGATGGGCCAATACTGATGCATTATTATTAAAGTCCATAGTTTACATTCGGGTTCACTCTTGTACATTCCATGGGTTTTGATACATGAATAGTGGCATGTATCCATTATCTTGTCATACAGAACTGCTTCACTGCCCTAAAAATCCTTTGTGTTCTCCCTGTTCATCTCTCTCTACCCCAACACCTGGCAAACACTGAACTCTTACTGTCTCTCTAATTTTGCCTTTTCCAAAATATCAATTAGTTGAATTCATACAGTATGTTACCTTTCAAACTGACTTCTTTCACTTAGCAATATGTGTTTATGATTCCCTCATGTCTTTAGTGGCTGGATGGTTAATAGGTTAATATTTTTTTAAAATTCCTGAATGATATTCCATTGTATGGACATACCACAGTTTGTTTATCCATTCATCTATTGAAGAACATCTCAGTTGCTTCCAATTTTTGGCAATTATGAATACAGCTGTGATCGATAGTTGTGTGTTGTTTTTTTAAGGACAGAATTTTTCAACCCATTGGGTAAATAACAAGGAGCAAAACTGCCCTTCTTTTTCAATATAACTTTTACATCTTGTATTCATATCTTGATAAATTATAATTTGCCCTTTGCAACTAGTGCCTGTGTCCCTTCCTGCTTCTTTCCATTAACACTATTTCAGTTTCTGCCATATATGAATCACAAGAATGTCAGACACATGTCAATAATTTTCTCTCTGAAAGATGTTTTCAAATCTTGTCATATTATAATCTTGATACTCTCGATACTCACTGATAGAAGTGGCCTATGAAATAGCCTCTGAACTGTTTCTGCAGGTAGATGTTAAGCACTAATAGTTGATCCTATGAAAGTGCCCTCCCTGCCTTGACACTTCTGGTCCTTGCATTCATATCCATATGCATGGTATAAGTTTTGTTCTTCCTTTTGATGATGCCCCAGCCTGTTCCTTCTGGTCAAAAATACCATTTAATGAGGAAAGAATAATGACTTCAGAATTTGTATCTTCCATAAACGTCTGTGATACTGGGAAAATTTCTCAGCCTTTCTGATCTTCAGTGTCCTCATTTGTGAAATGTGGCTATAATATCTACCTTGCAAGACAATGGTGAAGATTGGAGGTGATGTGAATACTGCATCTACTTCCTGTATGTTTGGCACACTGGGAGCAATCTGTTGATGGTGCAGTGTGGTGATGATTAACAACAGCAAATATATACCCAGGAGAATTAGGTGCTTTGTGCTTCAGCAGGGAAATTTTATCTGAAAATGGGCATGATGACCAGCACACATAAACACATCTCCGAACAGCCTCCCTTCTGTTGCTGTTCACTCACTTGAGAGTGTTAGAGCTGTCCCCTTGCCATTCGGTCTAACTCTCTTAATGATCTGCCAGCAGGGTTTCCTCTCCTCCTCCCTCAGGATCCAAGGGGCTAATAAATAAGCATTTATTGTCTTTGGCTATTTCTGTTCCACATTCTATTGTCAGCATGGCCTTCCTCCTTCTCCATGCCTAACTGAGGCTTTCTATTTGGTACACAGTTTTGCTGCATTCTCCAGTCCACAGAGTTTGTTGCTGTTCTCCCTTCTTTCCTGATGCCAACAGAATAGTTGAGGACTGGCCATTCATTAGCTCATGCTCATAAACTATTCTTTGTTATTGTTGTTAATCAACCTAAGTGAGCTCATGAACTCAGGGGACCATGACGTCTTTTTTTTGTACTCCATATGGTGCCCTATCTTATATAGCTGTTCAATTAATCAATGAATTAGTTAATTTGACTCAATCCCAGAAGCTAAAAGGTATTTGGCAACTCAAACCCATAAAACTATCATAGATTTCTGGACAATTTTCAAATAAGGAGGACATTCATTTGCTCAGGAGAGGTTCAGTTTTATCTTGAAGTAAGAATATGAACTTTTAAAGTATCTCTGGAAGTCTTTCCTAGGTGGACAGCTCTGTCCTATGATTTTGCTGTCTGGACAGCCTTGGATTGTCAGTGAATTAGCTGGGATTGGCCCCTACATTAGTCACCAGACTTGGCATCTACCACAGCTGCATTGACAACATCATCTCCTAGGGGCATATACACAACATCAGTTACAACATTAGCCCAGGTGACATGTGATTAGGAAAGCAAGCCTTTTTAGAACCAAAAATAATATGAGTATTCCAAACCCAAATAAAATATAGTTGTGGATTATTTCCTATCTGTGTTCATATCATTCTTGTCACTCTTCTCTATTAATTCAGCTTGATGGCTGGCTGCCCTCTCAGCCCCTTCTACTGCTGTCACCTGAGACGCTGGCAATGTGTTTTACGGAAGGGGAAGCTTACTCACAAGACAAGGAACTTCATGCAGGTTACCCGGAGTGCATATTGAGTCCAAGTGAGTCCAGAGAGCAACAGAATATTCCATGTCTCCACACCCCCCTTCCCCCACCCCGACTTCTGCTGTCCCCCAGACCTAGCATAAAGGGTCAGAGCTGGCTGATGGAGGCCAGCTGAAATCAGACAAATCCTGACTTTCACTGTTTCCTAAAAGTGACCCAGTACTTTAATGATGAGGACATAGCTAAATATGAATAAAAGGCTTGGAGTTCCCATTTTCCTCTATAACGGGTGTTCACTGGTGTGACTGTTGTTGGTGACTATCTCTTTATCTACACTGGACTAGCGCTTAGAATACTACCTCTGGGCAACTTAAGTGAAAGCTTGTTTTCCAGGATGAAGCAAACTGACAGAAATCTCTATTGTTCATCAAATCTGGAGTAAATGGTTTGCCTAGCTGTGTATTTCTGGGCCCTGGGTGTACTCCTGAAGAAGTGACTGCTGTGGCTCCAGGTAGAAAGTGCTGGAGGAGACAGCTAGTTGATACTTCAAGTTCTTATTTTCTATCACTGATATGTGTAAAGATAGCCTACATTGCCTGAGGAGGAATAGCATTCAGCTCCGCTGAATTTCCAGAGCTTCCCAGATTTTGCACTCCTAGCTTATTTTTTCCAACCCTATAACAACAACCAACTCCTTTCCCTGCACCCCTGGCCCCTCACAGTGTTTTATTATGCTCATGCTGAAAGAAGAGATGTCTGTGCACACTGTATCTCTTTATTTGGCTTCAGGGATTTCCCTTTGATTTGGAAAGAATAATCTTTCAAATTCCACTATAAAATATAAAGGAGAGAAAAAAGATTAGCTCCAGGAATGTGCGCAGGTGTTGAAATTTTGTTCAAATAATGAGCTGAAGATAAATTTTCTTTAGTATTGCTCATGTGAATGATCAGTTACTGTAAGTCTGAATTATTGGCAGTGCTGTTCACCATTGATTTGCCTGGCATAGTTTAACTTGTGTCCCCCTTTCAAGATATTAATGCCTAGCTAATATTCAGCAGGTACCTCCAGGACACCAGGAGCAACTCCACAGCCCCCTAATTGCTCTCTCTCCAGTTCTGCCAGGAACATTTATGGTGAACAGCCAGTTATCTCCTCTTTGGCAGCCCTCCCTGCCTTCCTGGAGTGTGGAATTGCCCACATTCTCATTTGCAAACAAGCTCACTCAAGTGTCACCAAAGGGAAGGAGGTGGAGCCGGAAAGGCTTTAAGAGGAAAGGAAATCATTCTACTTTTCAAAAAGAGAAACCGGACTTGGAGAGGACTCATCTCTCCATATTTCTTCTTTCAGCCTCATCAAGGATCATGGTGGGAACTTCCCATCAGTTCTTTCCTTATTCTTCTCTCTGTAGCCTTTGCCCAGTGCTCTGCCTGTCACAGTGAAGTCAGCTGCAGGCCTCCAGAGTGTGGCTGTTCAGCTGCGAAATTTGTCAGAAGGGTGTCAGGTATTTCTTACTGGCTCCCCAAAGACTTAGATAAAGAAAGCTTTCAGAGTCGTTTCCAGGCTGCAGGGCCACTGTCTTGAGTTGAAGGAGAAGGAGCTGGAAGGCAATAGACAAACAACAGAGTGAAAGATGCCTCAGGGCTGCCTGCCAACCTGGGTGGACACGTTTGGGATCAGACATACTTACCTTGCCCAGGCTATGCACCAGCGAAGTTAAGTGATTTTCTATTGAAAGTTCAAGCCCAACAAGACTATGCTGCTCTTTTTTATCATTCTGTTGCCTGTAGTTTTAAAGTTTACTTCTGTCAGTCCCTCAGCCCTGAAGTTCTGGAACTGTCCTGATGGCTCTCCCTCGGGGAATGGGAATTCTACTTGTGTGGGTAAGTAATCCCATTAACAGGAATTCACATCTTCCTGGAAACTGTCCTCAGACACCTGTTCATTCCGTCTTACATGCTTGGGCAATTTTTTCCTGATTTGTCTTTGGGTGTCTATATTTGCTTAATTTTTGTTTTCTAATGCATGTATATTTCCTTACTGGCTGTTAGAGCTAATGTGCTACCAACTATAAAATGTTACGGCTCTCAAACTATTCTTCTGTGTGTAACTGAACACGTCTCATTTTTAACTAGCTCTTTTCATGTAAACCTTCATCTTTATGTTGATATTAGGCATAATTGCACACTTAGCCGATCAGCTTTATACTGGAAATGGGGAAACAGATGGCTTTTGTGTGTGTGTGTGGAAACTGACTTGTTAAAAGCCATAATGAAAAAAATCCTTCTTTAAGACAGCTTTGTGTAAGAACTCAGAAGTTGCTACAAAACCAGTGAAAAATGGGAAGGGAATTGGTAATTCTGATTGTATCATTGTGAAAGCTATGTTTCAAGTTAACCACCCCCTCCTTCTCCTGCCATTTCTGAAGCTCTGACGCAGCTCTAGTTTTCTGGTAACAGGTGCATTTGCAACTTTGAGAACTTGCTAAGAAACGTCAGTGAGTAAATGTCACCCCATCCCTGTTAAATGGGTTTTAATCAAGGGAAAATGGGACTTTTACTGCATGCAAATAACAATCCTGCTTAAGGATTTTGCTTGAAAAGCCTCTCTTTCACTCTCTCTATGTGGCTTTTATTTGTTCCTCGGGTGGGTCTTCCACCTGCTGTTCAAACAAGGCAGGTGTTTCCATCTGTGAACAGCCCTGACTTTCCTTTCTTGTCACCTTGCCCTTTTGAAAAGGGGTCTCACTCCCCAAAAGAGGTAGGTTAGGTTGAGGGAAACGCAGTAAAGTTTCCAGATGAGAAAACACTGGAAGACAGCACAAAATAGTGAGAATAAAGAGGACAGTTCTGAGCCAAACTGCTGACGTTGGTCCCCTGCCCCCACTCTCCGGTGAAGGAAGTTACGAATGAGGTAGTCAGGTGCTCTTGCTCAGAATCTCAGGACCCTGTCTCCAGGCAGTACTCCTTTTAACAGGTGAGCAGAGCCCTAGGTTACTGGAAGGAAGGACTAAATATAATGGTCTCTATGTCCCCAGCACCTAGAACATTTCTGCAGCCATAGTATGTACTCTGTGAACTGTTGCTGAATGAATGCGTCTCTCCCTAACCTACTAATCTCACATAGCCCTAGAGAAAAGCAACAAAAAAGGGGTGACAAAAGACAAAAACAACCCCAGGCACCTGTGACTCAGCTGCTGGAGGGAGAAGTTAAAGCTTTTGGGGTGAGAGAACTTTCCTGAGAGGAGGGGGCAAGTGTCCAGAGTCAGGCACTACCATCTGTATGGGACGTGAGGAGATGGTGGGAGCCAGTCAAGAAACAGAACCCAAGAGAGCAGAAAAAGCACAGAAATGAACTTCATGCACAGGTTTAGTCTCAGGGCTCTGATTCCTGCTAGCAAGTGGGCCTGTACCTTTGTCCCTTGCTGCCCCTGCGGCTGCCCCAGAAGTGCCTTTGCTAAGGCTGGTCGCCCCAAATAAACTTGACTCCCAGGATACAGACAGTGAGTTTGGGGGAGTGTGTCACAAAGTGGAAAGAGCACAGGTTTTACAAGCCAACATTTAAAATCCATGCTGCCTCCTTAATACTTGAGTTACCCTGGAATATTGCAGAGAAATAATAATACCCCTTTTCAGGAGTGTTGTGGGAATCACATGAGATAACATGTGAAATGCACTTAACATAGAGACTAGCAGACTGTGCTCTATAAATGTCCTCTTGGCTCCATGTCTTGGCTGAATCTCTTTGATCAAATCATACCCTGAGATGTCTTACTTGAACAGGACAGTGACACGACTCAGGCCCATGGAGTGCAGAATATCTGGATGCCACTTTGTGACTCTGCCTCTCTGCCCACTTGCTCCTTGCAAGTCATTGGGTTATAGCCCCTACTTCACACACCACATCTCATGTTAGCTGATAACTGCCTGGGTCACACATTGTGCATTTCAGAGGCTAGGGTTTCTCCTCTCTAAATAGATACGGTGCCATCATCTATTTTTCCCCTAATTAAATTCGACTTGCCTTATTCCTTGTCCTTGGCATTGAGGCCAACATGTGGTCAGCCCGAGGAATGCTTTGTGGTTTGACGAGCTGCATGCAATTTTATGCAAGTTTGTCACTCCTGTGACTGCTAGCCAGATAAACCAAGTGATAACACAGAATTGGGTTTTCTTTTCTCTTCATTTTCCCTCTCCCTTCTGCTTTTTTTCTTTTAATTGACTGATTATTCTGGTGGCTTCTATTTGAGCTACAGTAGGAGAAGAGAGCAATAGGAAAACGGGTGCAAGCTGCTCCTGAACTTTCAAGTCTATTTGCCCTGGAGGAGAAATATCAGTTGAAAAAAGGAACTGTTCCTGTTTGTTGTGGGTACCTGGATTATTTATATGAACTTTCTTGGAAGGGTAGGAAGAAGCACAGGCCAAGCAGAGATCTGGCCGCAGGTGGGATCCTGGGGCATGAAGTTAGCCAACTGGGAGACGGCTTCTAGCAGCAAACAGTGAGATCACTGATTCACTGATCACTGAGATCAGCCTTAGCACTGGCTAAGGCTTGGTCAGCTTCCCAGTCCTGTGCAAACCAGAGTAATTCTGGGATCAGAATCTTGTTTGTGTTTTTCAGCCAGGGTTATTCAAAAGTTTTTTAAAAATCCAATTGCAAAGAAATTACAAAAATGACCTTTTATGCATACTAGGGGAATGAAACCATCCCCTAACTACCCAGAAGTTTGTGATCTTTGGATAGTAGAGATTAGTGGTTCAGAGCTTAAATACTGAAGACAGACCTGGGTTCAAAATCCCAGTTTTACTCGTGAATCATGTGTCTCATCTTCTTCACTGTTAAAAAAAGGTAATTACTGCCTCCTCTAGGGATTGTTGTCAGGAGGGTGTTAATGAGTGTGTTTCCAAATACTGGCCACTAGAATCACCAATGTCCAGGTTACTATGCTGGTCCATCTGGGTCAGAGTCTGTTCTGGGGTGGAATCCAGGTATCATTTGCTTTGTTACTCACCTTTGGTGGTTCTCACAGGCATAATGGGCAGCTGGCCTTAGGACCATTCAATTAATACATGTAAAGTGCATAAAACAGAGTCTAGCATGTAATAAGCACTCACTAACTCTTAGCTGCTATTAATATTTTTAACACAATTAAAATGATTTTTATTGGTGGTAATTGTAGTAGTATTTTCTAAATCTGGCTTGGTTTCTTCCAAAATAATTGATTTTTTAAAAATCACATGGATAAATGTCATATTGACAAATGTGATGATAGTTTTACATTAAAAATTGTAGTCAAAATAATGTCAATATTTACAATTTTATGTTTGTAAACTCAGAAAAGATTTATTAAAAAATACAAAACCATATCAAACTGATTTGAGTGAGCGCCCCGGGGAAACTGTAGCTCCAGTATTTGTCTTTCTGTGATATCAAATGATAAAAAATTTCATTGTGCACAAATGAAATCTGCTTGTTGAATTTCTCACTAGTATTTTATTTTAACAACAGCAGCAAAAACAAATGCCTTGAAAATGTTAGCGATTATTTAAATTGCTGGTGTATTTGTCCTTATGTTTGGAACCAATTTCCCTAAGAATTTTAAAGCTGTTGAGGGCATAATCAAAGAGTGGTAAAATAATGTTTCAAATGAATTTACATTTTTGGGCTAGTTGGGGGTTGTCCAGATATTTGACATTCAATTTAGAAGTTAGAAAGTAAGATTTCTTTCCTTGCCTTCAGAGTAGAGCCAGTAATTGTTTGCTAAAAGTAAGGGGAGTAGTAATTTGGTTCAAGTAAATTAAAAATCTTACTTTATCATCTACAAATGTGCTTTCATGAAAATCTATTTGAAATAATTCCTTGTTTACTGTGAGTGGTTGTTTTTTGTTTATTTCAGGAGTCTCCACTCAATTCCATCTATAAAAAATAAAAATGTGAGCATACGCTCTCAATGTGTTTGGTTCTTTGTCACTTGCATGTTATATATATTAGTATTATAAACATAGCACAACACATAATATTTCCAGTATTTTCTTTCTGCACAATAGTGAACCTTCTTACAGCCTCTAAGTCTACACATCCTACATGGGAGAGACTGTTCTACAGAAGTAATAAAATGACGGAATAAATGCTTTACTTTTTCTTCATTGTTAGGTCGGCTCCTTTCCCTTAACATGAAAAGATGAGCAAAAGGATTGCTTTTTTTCAAGTTAAGGGGTGTTATTCATAGTGAATGACTTTTCTCAGAGTGTGTAATGGAAGACAAAAAGTGCAGTAGGGTCACACTAAGATTCTTCCCTAAGGACCAGAAAGTCAGATTATATCCCTAAGGATGGGCTGGAGTTTCATAAATGCCTAAAGCTATGGCCTTCTAGGGTCACCATATCTTGGGCAATTTAAATAAAAATGTCCTGTGCTCTCTTCTTATGTTCCGGGGGAAACCCAGGGTCTCCCTCTCCTATCTTGGAGGGTTCCTGGGCCTGGGGACGATAATGTGGGAGGGAAAGCTCTGTGCCCTTCCGGTCTTTCCCCTGAATTCTTGATCTACTCTGTGCCTCACTTCCTTCATGTGCTGAACCTTCCCCATGCTCCATCACATCACACTAGACACCACCCTGTTTTACTTCTGGAAAGAGCCCCCGCCTGCTATGAACCGTGAGCATACAGGCTTTAACTGAAGGCTTAGGGCTAAACAAAAGTCCAGACCACCTCTTGATCCAGTATATTAAACAAATCAAAATATTTTTCAGTCTTGTTCTTAAAAGTTAGGTGATTGTTCTCTGTGGGAAAGACTTCCCAGCCATCTGTCCTCTTGGGTGCTAGCCTTCCGCCATCTTAGCCGGCTCCTGGTTCCCCCTCAGTTGTGCTAATCTACACCTAGTCCTCTTTTCTGGGCCTCCTTAATCTATTTCAAATGACCTACATCCTGTGCAAAACGTTTTAGATTTCCAGTTCTGTTTTCCTGATCATATCCTGGGCCTCCCTTCCTAAATCGAAAAAACTTTAAAAAATTACTAAATAGTATACATAAGTGTTTTAATACACAAAACAGTTGTTTCTCAGAAGAGAAATTCTGATGACAGGCTTTAAGCCAATTTTTTCTCTTTTCTCTCCACAATGGGAGAATGTTAATTTTGACACAGACGTGAAGATCCTCAGAGGCAAGTGCTGGGCTATGGAGCTACCACCTGGAGAGGAGCTGTTTTCCCGTATCTCGGCCGGAAGGGGTTGTGGAGGTGCAGGTCTGGGAGAGCCCTTTCTTTGACCCGCGGGACATAAGTCAGAAAGGAGGCAGGGCACTGACTTCAAAAGAGCCCTTCAGAAGTCTGGTCTCGGCCAGCGACTGTACAGTCTTCTATGGGCTGTTCTTTCCTGTTATCCCCAGTCCTTAAGAGGGTCTTATTAAAATTAGAGACTGATCTCACCTGTGCTGAAGAAAATGAGAACAAGGCCAGCCCCTCGTTTCAGGAAAAATGGTACAGTAAGTGGCAGGTAGGAGAGACCATCTCCCAGGAGCCCCCTTAGGGTGGCGCAGCTGGAGGCGCAGGAGGTTGGGGGAGGCGCTGATGAGAGAGGATGAGGGAGGCGGAATATTCCCCAAACAGCCGTCTGCGGTTTCCTTTCCCAGGGTTTCAGTTACCCACGGTCAACCACGGTCAGGAAGCAGATGATCCTCCCTCTGAGCTGTTATCAGAACGTCAGCAGTAGCCTAGCGCTACGTCACAACACTACTTCACTCACCTCACTTCATCTCGTTGATTCCGGGGTTCTTGTTTGCGGAGTCAAAGAATGAATTTAGCGAACAGTCAAGGTGAGAGAGCCAGGGAGAGGCTTTTATTCAGATAAACAGTGATAGAATAGAGCTCCTGGCTCACGCCAGAAGGGGGCAAGAGAGTCCATAGCGGTGTGTTGTCTGGGGGATTTATAGGCGGTTGAGAGACAAAGAGCTAGGGATGCAGACCCACCAAATGGCCTCTAAATATTTATCTTTGAAGAGACACTAAGTTTATTATCAGTTTTCCGGACTATTTTGCAGAGTTAACATAAGAAATATACTGCTTTGATTCTTAGAATAGCAGTTTCTTGGTTTGGGAACGTATCAATCCAGGCTGCTTGTCTTGCTCTCAAGGTGGGCTGAGTTGTTGTCTGTTTGTTAAATAGTAAGTTAAGAATCTTCTTAACTTCTTGGGTGTAAAAAAATACAATCTTATCCTTAAGATGGAATCCTTCCTGCCCTTCACTGTGTTGTTTATGGCTGGGCCTGCCTGCTATATTAATACCCAGGTTATATATTACTTGATTAGGGGCTGGAGGAGGAAAAGCAGCATCCGGGTAAAATTAAAGATAAACTGATTTTAACAGGCTAAAGTAAATTTTACAATAGCCTCATTTAATTGACACAAACAAGACATGGGCTATGCTGAGGTATTTTCTTATCTGGGGAATATTCAAACATTCCAGGCCAAGTTACTCCTGGCTTTTTAGTTTTAACTAATCTTCACTGAAGAATGCATGTACTACTCGTTTGATATATTACTTTGGAGAATTAATGTGGCTCTGACTTTGCTTAATTGTTTAATACAGAGTTTTGGTAGGGGTCTTTTTCCAGAGGCCCTTACCCTACTCTGACTAGACCCATGGTTCCTGTCTCATCGTCATGTAGGCATCTTATCTCACATCATCACAAGAAGAAGGGTGAGTACAGCACAGTAAGATATTTTGAGAGAGAGGGAGAGGCCACATTCACTTAACTTTTATTACAGCATAATGTACTTATTCTATTTTATTGTTACACATTGTTGTTAATCTCTTGCCATTCCTAATTTATATTAAACTTTATCGTAGGTGCAGTGCGTATGGATAGGAAAAAACAGTGTACATAGGATTTGGTACTATCTGTGGTTTCAGGTATCCTCTGAGGGTCTTGGAATGCAACCACTATGCATAGGGGAGAGAACTGTTCCATTAGAGCATCCAGTAATTTGGATTATGAATCAATCACTGTATCTCCTTTTTATCACTGAGTTGTAGATTTCATTGTACCAATTTACCTAGGTGTTTATACATTGAACAAAATGTTAGTTTTGTTATGTTATAGTTTTTAATGTTAGAATTAACTTCTAATCAAGAAAGAACCAGGAATAACAGCAGCAAAAAACCCCATGACCATCAGCACGTAATTGTTCCTATTTTCTATTTACTTCTTGTCCAGAGGGCAGAAACTTTCATTCAGAATGTAATACTACTTACCTTGAAGAAAGTGCTACCTGGGTATTAGATGAACCAAGAATACAGTCCTTTTGTAGAGATTCTTTATTAAAAATAATGTTAATAAATGATGGCTCTGCACACCACCATCCAGTCCCATCTCCAGCTGTCCCATTTGCTGGGGCCTACAAGATGACTGAGATCTGGACCTGGACATTATCAGTAACATTTCTGTCAGATGTAGAAAAAGAAGGGACCTTTGCACTTATTGAAAGATCTGAAGTGCAACATCTGAAGACACATTTCTATTTTAATTTGTATGGCCAATATTACTAACCTCTGAGGGCAATTGTGGAATAATGCTTGTAAATATGCCTTTCTTTAGCACTTCTCTTCCTTAATATCATCATTCAAAGCTATTCTTTGATGCTGGGAGTTTTTTAATGCATAGAAACTTCAGTCGTGTTAGCCGAATACAAAGCAGGAACTCTTCTCTCCTCACCTCTTGGAACTTCTTTCTGAGCCTGGAGTTTGAATTGGTGTATGTGTCTGTTTTCACTTGTGACCTTGATTTTCTAATTCTCCCAAGCCAGGTCAGCCACGCTAATGTCTCTCAGTGTCTGCATGTCCCAAGTATTTCCCAGGATACTTAGTACCCTGGAATATGTGTGGATGTAAGGGCATTTGACAGCCAGCTGACACCTGTGACAGTGATTCATGGTATTCATTGGTTTATTTGCAAAGCCCCCTCCCAGTGACAGGAAAGAAAGGTTTTTTTCAGAGAAAAGCACTACCTTCTTCCACTCAGAGCAGTCTGTCAGGGTGTTACAGGCCAGCTTTGTGTGTAATAAGTGCTTTCACTCATTTGTGGGTAGATGGTTGCTCCGACACAGACAGTCCTAACAACATCATGCACCTGCCTTGTTCTTCACACGTGGGTGTGTGTCCATTTTTTCCTTCATATCAAGGCTTTTCTTATTAAAACTGCAGAAGCTTGAAGAAGGGTCTTTCTTCTTCCATAGACTCCATCCTTGATAATGGAAGATGGATGAACAAACTCAGCAGTGTCATAATATATGGCTGCTGACACCAGTCCTGTGTATTCTGGACACTTCCTTTATGAAGTTTTAAAAATGTGCCCAGAGGCAGAAGCTACCAGGAATTTTCTGGTATTTATCTCCCTCCCTCTGAAGCATACAATTATTCTGTTTACTATGGAACTTTCAATACAAAGGAATTTTATCTCTCTTTGGTATGCAGGGAAATTGCAAAGGTTAGTGTCACTAATGTTAATTTCTATAACAGTAAGTGGAAATATATTATCATTTAGACTGAGGCAACATTGTTGATATTTTTAAAAGCTAACTGTGGATCAAAAAGCTTGTTATATTTTGGAAAACAAATCAGAAAAATTGACTGAAACATATATTTCTTGGTTATTCTAAGGAATCATGGCAAAGATGTCATGTAAGAGGGGAAATAAGTACATGAATGAAAATTTCCATTTAGAATTTCAATGCATTTTAAAAGTTCCCAACAATGTCTAAGAGAGGATGATAGGTGACTGTCTTTCAATGCTGATGTAGTTTTTCTGGAACAGAAAGCTAAACAGAAGCACATTGTGCATGGATATCCTTCTTTAACATAAGCTATGTTATACATATGAAGTGACTGGTTTTATTACCAACAGACAGGATGAAATGCCATTTTTGAAACAAAGGATAATGAATTATGGTTGCTGATCTACATGTGTGGACTAACACTGTGACAGGACCCTATGGGACAGGACTCTATGGGATTCAAGACCCTATGGGACTAAGGACCCTGTGGGACAGGACCCTATGGGGCAGGACTGTATGGGACTCAGGACCCTATGGGACTCAGGGCCCTATAGGAGTCAGGATCCTATGGGACTCAAGACCCTAAGGGACTCAGGGCCCCATGGGACTCAGGACCCTATGGTGTAGGACACCATGGGACACAGGACCCTATGGGGCAAGACCCAATGGAACTCAGGACTCTATGGAACTGAAGACTCTATGGGATTCAGGACCCTATGGTACTCAGGACCCTAGGGGACTCAGGACCCTATAGGCCTCAGGACACTATGGTACAGGACCTCAAGGGACACAGGGCCCTATGGGACTCAAGACCCTATGGGACTCAAGACCCTATGGTACTCTGGACCCTAGGATATTCAGGACCCTATGGACCTCAGGACACTATGGTGCAGGACCCCATTGGACACATGACCTTTGAGACTCAGGACTCTATGAGACTCAGGACAGTATGGGACAGAACCCTATGGAACTCAGGACTCTACTGAACAGGACCCTATGGGGCAGTACCCTATGGGATTCCTGACCCGATGGGATACAGGACCCAATGTGGCAGGAAAATATGGGGCAGGACTCTATGGGATTCATGACACTATGGGACTCAGGACCCTATGGGAAAGATTACTATGGGGCAGTACCCTATGGGACTCAGGACCCTATGGGACTCAGGACCCTATGGGGCAGGACCCTGTGGGACTCAGGTACTTATGAGACAGGACCCTATGGGACAGGACCCTATAGGGCAGTACCTTATGGGACTCAGGACCCTATTGGACTCAGGACGCTATGGTACTCAAGGCCCCATGGGTCCTATAGGGCAGGACACTATGGGGCAGGATCTTATGTGACTCTGGACACTATGGGACAGGAACCTATGGGACTAAGGACCCTATGGGACTCAGGATCTATGGACTCAGGACGACATGGAACTCAGAGCCCTATAGGACAGGACTCTATGAGATCAGGAGCCTATGGGACTCAGGAACCTATGGGACATGACCCTATGAGACTCAGGACCCTATAGGACTCAGGGCCCTATGGGACATAGGACCCTATGGGACAGGACCCTATGGAACTCAGGACCCTTTTGGGCAGGACCCTATGGGAGTCAGGACCCTATGGGACTCAAGACCCTATTAGACTCAGGACCCTATGGAACTCAGAGTCCCATGGGATAGTACTCTACGGGAATCAGGACCATATGGGACTCAGGACCCTATGGTACAGGACCCTATGGGACTCAGCACACCATGGAACTCAGAGCCCTATGGTACAGGAAGCTATGGGACTCAGGGCTCTATGGAACTCAGGACTCTATGGGACTTAGGACCATATGGGATTCAGGACACTGTGGGATTCAGGACCCTATGGGACTCAGGACACTATGGACCTCAGAGTCCTATGGGACAGGATGCTATTGAACTCAGGACCCGAGGGGACTCACGACCCTATGTGGCAGAACCCTATGTGACTCAGGACCCTATGTGACTTAGGTCTCTATGGGTTTCAGGTCCCTATGGGACTCAGGATCCTATAGGACAGGAACCTATGGGACAAATGACACTATGGGGCAGGACCCTATGGGACTCAGGACCCTATGGGGCAGTACCCAATGGGACACAGGACCCTATGGGACAGGACCCTATGGATCAGGACCCTATGGGACAGGACCCTATGGATCAGGACTCTATGGGACTCAGGACCTTATGCAGCAGGACCCTATGGGACTCAGAGCCCTGTGGGAATCAGGACACTATGGGATTCCAGACCCAATGGATTCAGGACTCTATGGGACACAACCCTATGGGAATCAGGACCCTGTGAGACATAGGGTCCTATGGGACTTAGGACCCTATAGGACTCAGGACTCTGTGGGGCAGGACCCTATGGGACAGCACCCCATGGGACTCATGATCCTATGGAACTCAGGACCCAATGGATTCAAGACACTATGGAATTCAGAGCCCTCTGGGACAGGATCCTATGGACTCAGGACCCTATTGGACAGGAACCAATGGGGAAGGACCCCATGGGACTTCTGACCCAATGGGATACAGGACCCTGTGTGGCAGGACACTATGGTGCAGGATGATGTGGGATTTGTGACACTATGGGACTCAGGACTCTATAGGATAGGTTACTATGGGGCAGGACACTATGGGATTCAGGACCCTATGGAATAGGGCCCTATGGGGCAGGACCCCATTCAACTCAGGACCCTATGGGCCTCAGGACTCTATGGGACAGGACCCAATGGGGCAGTACCCTATGGGACTCAGGATCCTATGGGGAAAGACCTATGGGACTCATGACCCATGGGACTCAGGTCCCTAAGGGACTTAGGGCTCTGTGGGACTCAGGACCCTCTGGTACTCTGGACCCTATGGAGCAGGACTCTATGAGGCAGGACCCTATGGGACTTAGGACCCAATGGGACTCAAGACCCTATAGGCCTCAGGACCATATTGGGCAGTACCCCATGGGGCAGGACACTATGGGACTCAGAACCATATGGGACTTAGGATCCTATGGGACTCAGGACTCTACAGGACAGGATCCTATGGGGCAGTACTCTGTGGGACTCCTGACCCGATGGGATACAAAACCCTATGTGGCAGGACTCTGTGGGGCAGGACTCTATGGGATTCACAAACCTATGGGACTCAGGACACTATGGGACAGGTTACTATGGGCAGGACCCTATGGGACTCAGGTAATTATGGGGCAGGAACCCATTGTACTCAGGACCATAAGGGCCTCAGGACCCTATGGGACTCCAAACTCTATGGGACAGGACCCTATGGGGCAGGGCCCTATGGGACTCAGGACCCTATGGGGAAGGACCCTATGGTCTCATGACCCTATGGGACTCAGGGCCATATTGGGCAGGACCATATGGGGCAGGACTCTATGGGACTCAGGACCCTATGGGATTTATGACCCTATGGGGCAGGACCCTGTCGTACTCTGGATCCTATGGGGCAGTACCCTATGAGACTCATGATCCTATGGGACTCAGGACCCTATGGGGCAGAACCCTATAGGACTCAGAACCCTTTGGCCAGGACCCTATAGGACTCAGGACGGTATGGTACTCAGGACACTATGGGGCAGGACTCTAAGGGGCAGGACCCTATGGTACTCATGACACTATGGGACTCAGGACCCTATGGACATGACCCTATGGGACTCAGGGCCCTTTGGTACTTAGGACCCTTGGGGACTCAGGACCCTATGAGACACAACCCTATGGGACAGGACCCTATCTAACCCAGGACCCTTTGGGGCAGGACCCTATGGAGAATGACCCTATGGGAGTTAGGACCATATGAGAAAGAAACCTATGGGACCCATGACACTATGGGACTCAGGACACTATGGAACTCAGAGCCCTATGGTACAGGAAGCTATGGGACTCAGGACCCTATGGGTCTCAGGAACCTATAGGAGATGACCCTATGAGACTCAGGGCCCTATGGGACTCCAGACTCTGTGGGACTCAGGACCCTATGGGACAGGACTCAATGGGACTCAGGACTCTATGGTACTCAGGGCTCTATGGGACTCAGGACCCAGTGGGGCAGGACACTATGGGGCAGGATCCTATGGGACTCAGGACCTATGGAACAGGATACTATAGGACTCCACTCTATGGGACAGGACCCTATGGGTCTCAGGATCCTGTGGGACTCAGGACACTATTGTACTGAAGACCATATGGGACTCAGGACACTAAGAGACTCAGGGCCCTATGGGACTCAGGCCCCTATGGGGCAGGACACTATGGGTCTCACAACCCTATGGTACTCAGGACACTATGGGGCCCAGGACCCTATGGGACTCAGTCCCTATAGAGCAGGACCATAAGGGAATCAGGACCCTATGGAACTCAGGACTCTACTAGACAGGACCCTATGGGGCAGTACCCTATGGGATTCCTGACCCAATGGGACACAGTACCCTATGTGGCAGGACACTATGGGGCAAGACCCTGTGGGACTCAGGACCCTAGGGGACTCAGGACCCTATGGGGTAGGACCCTATGGGGCAGGACCCCATTGGACTCAGGACCCTATGAGCCTCAGTACCCTACAGGACTCAGAACTCTACAGGACAGGACCTTATGGGGCAATACTCTATGGGACTCAGGACCCTATGGTGCAGGACCCTATGGAACCCAGGACCCTATGGGACTCAGGACTCTATGGGACAGGACCCTAGGGACAGTACCATATGGAACTCCTGACCTGATGGGATACAAGACCTTATAGGGCAGGATCCTATGGGATTCATGACCTTATGGGACTCAGGACCCTGTGGAATTCAGGACCCTATGGGACAAGACCCTATGGGGCAGGACCCTATTGGACTCAAGACCCTGTGGGACTTAGGACCCTATGGGACTCAGGCACCTATGGGGCAGGACCCCATTGGACTCAGGACCCTATGGGACTCAGGCCCCTATGGGGCAAGACCCTATGGGTCTCACAACCCTATGGTACTAAGACCCTATGGGACTCAGGACTCCATGAGACTCAGGATCATATGGGACTGAGGACCCTATGGGGCAGGAATCTATGGGACTCAGGACCTTGGTGTCTTCCTTTACAGAATTTACCACATACCTGCCACCTCCCACAACTGATTACTGAAAGCCAACCAGCGTAAGAGTAGTTCTTCCTACCAAAACTTTTTAGTAATATTAAATTGGTTTAGGTAAAGCCTCTTTATAGATGGAGTTCTTTATGTTGAAAGCACCTAGAAAGCAGAATGCAATTTCCTTTTATATAAATTATGCCAATGAATTAATTCAAATCAGTTAAATAAATATTTGTTCCGCACAATCATGTGTTGGGACTGAGTGGTGATACCACTGATCCAGATGCCCAGACTACCCTGATGGGACAGTAGGGCTCCCTCTCAGGGGTTGGGGCAGGGTGGCCTGCAGCTTACCTGACAACTGATGCATTGCGTTAGTAGGATTTATCAAAAGCAAACTCTCATAAAATCCAACAAGTGGCTTAATACTGTCCTGCAAAGGAATTAAAAGCTCCAGCAATGCTATGAGTGGAAGTCCAAGAAAATTATGAGGAAGGATAGTACTGATCCTTCTCTTATTCTTAGAATGAGCTCTTCCTTGGCTGCAGGAGAGGTAAAAACAATGTAAATCTCTTCAGATTTGACAGAAAATAAGAAAAGGAGAAATTAACAAGATGACAGCCTGAAAAATGGATTTATGCTTTTTATTGTTAGGGGTGAACCATGTAACAAGTATAAAATCAGCCTCAAAATGTTAGCTAATGGTAGCCATCAGGACAAGAAAGATATTTAAAATGGGTATCCAGAATGTGAAAACAACTTTCTATGATCTTACAGTTGTCTTCCAAGTTACAATATTAAAAAGCACATTTACTAAGCTTAATGATAAAAACTTAGAAACTTCTCTTGAGGATTCTGACATTATAGCAAAATGGGAAAGCCTCATATTATTAGTGAAATAAGTGTTCCTTCTGCTTCCTGTTGTGGTAAAACATAGCTAAAATAATACATGGAAAAGCCACATGACAGCAGATTAAATATATTGAAAACTTCACAGAAAGCATTACTGACATTTTGAAGACATAAGTATCAGAAAAATTACACAGTTGATTGAAAGTAAAGGTGTTTTTAATATAGCTCAGCTTATGGTATTTCCTAGACACTAATGGTCAGCATTTACTGAGAACTCATTATATATGAGGAAAAAATCTAAACATTTGGCATGAATTAATTTATTTAGTCTTCGTAATAATTCTATGAGGCAAGTACTAGTATTATCTCCATTTTAAAGATTAAGAAACTGATGCACAGAGAGGTTAAGTAATTAGCTAAAAGTCTCACAGCTAATAAGTAGGGGAGCCAGAAAAGAGTCAACATGGGTATTCTGTCTTCAGTGCTAGTGATTTAACCACTCTTCGATGTGCCTCTGTTTCAACAATGAAATACACAGAGAACTGAGATACTTTTTCTTTAGCCCAAAAAGGAAAAATGCACCAGAGGAGAAATTTTCTCAGTAGTCAAGGACTTTTTTATATATTTACAAGTGTCTTATGAAAAAAAAATAGTGTAAGTGTATCCATTGGTGTTGAAGCCACTACATTTACAGGAACATCAACAAAAAGGATTTTTCGGTGAGATCATAGTGGGCCCTGTGCTATAGTTCAGTCTTCCGGGGAAGTAGTGCAACAAGGAAGTTGAATCTGGAGTTGCACAAAGTGCTATGAGAGATCAATGACATCGTTACTCCTATAAAAATAAGTCTAGATTCTTTGTAGCACTTTTTATTGGATGGGGAATAACTATAAAAATAATGCCTCTAACAAGGTATCTTGAAGCAAAGTACTTAAGAGAACAATCAAATATTACATTTTTCTCTTTTAAAAAAGGACAGATGTTTCAAATTTTTTACCTTTCCTGTGATGACAAATACATGTCACTAGCATGCTACTCAAAAAATAACTAAAACAACAGAACTTTATCCCTCCAAGTTAAAGGCAACACTTATTTCAACAGCAAGTGAGGAAGTGAGTGCTGACTAAGAAATCTGTGTATGAAGAAAGTAATTTGAAAACAGATGTTGGAAATGGTTTCATTGTTACGTGATTAGGTTGCCTAACAATGTCAGTATAGTATAAACCTTTTAAAAAAAGCATAGGAGAAACCTTTGTACCATGGTGTTAAGTAAAGAACTCTTTGAAATGACACCAAAAGCATGATCTGCAGAAGAAAAAATTGATGAATTTGTACATCTCATGAAAATGAAAAATCGTGCTCTGCCCAAGGCAATGTCAAGAGGTCAAGAAGACAAGCTGCAGGCTGGAAGAAGGCATTTGCAAATCACATAACTGACAAAGGATTTGTATCCTAAAATACATTTTTTAAAAACCTTTCAAGTGCAATGATAAGAAAACAAATAATCTAGTTAAAAATGGGTAAAGGATTTAAACAGTTACTTGGCCAAATAGGTTATAGGGTTGGCAAGTAAGTCCATGAAAAGATGTTCAACATCATTAAGTGTTATAGGCTGAATGTGGCCCCCAAATATGTTTGCTTCTTAAACATGTGTCAACCTGTGAGTGATACCTTACATGGCAAAAGGGACTTTGCAAATGTGATCTTGAGGTGGTTGTCTTGTAATATCTAGATGGATCCTAAATGTAATCACATGGGTCCTTTTAAGAGGGGGAGGCAAGGACATCCAAGGGGGAAGGCGATGGAAGCAGAGAGATTTAAAAAACGCTACATTTTTGGCTTTGAAGCTGCAGAGAAGGGTCATGAGTCAAGGAATGCAAGGAATATACATCATACATGGGATACAGTGTATTATAGAATTAGATATAAAATTATCCAGGTGATGTATTTATAGGAATCCATTTAAAGGGACCACTTTCTAATCAGTTCCTGGAACATGGATGCAGAGAAACTGGCCTTAGGGTGAAATGCCTTGAGCAGTGTTTTCTGCAGTGGGTTCCCTGACACAGTTGAACCTGAAGATGCTAAGCAGTAAGTGTTCCTGGTGAATTCAGGGATAAGAAGAACGTCATGGTGTTTAAAAGCTAGAATCTGTAATCAGAAAGACATGGCTTTGAATCCCCACTCCATTATTTATTGGCCATGTGGCTATGGCAAGTTAAGTGCTATAAACTTCAGTTTCTTCTTCTGTAAGATGAAGATCCTGAGAACCCCTACCTTCTTGTGTTATCCAATTAGATGCAATAATGTGTTCAACCTGCTACCCCAGAGGTGACACAGATGTTGGCTATTATCACTCTGATGATACCCACCACCCATCTTCTTGGAGAATCAAAATGTGTAATAGTGCGTTAAAGACTGAGAAATCCTGTTGAGAACAGCAATGTAGAACCTGCTAGTCTCAGGCACTGTCCTAAGGACCTGGGAGTAGGCCTCTTAAGCTTGATAATGAGAATGCGGTGGAGGGTCAGGTTGGGGCTGTTTTCTGCTCTAGATGACAGATTTCTACTACTACCTAGAAATTAGGGTAGCAATCTTCACTCACATTTTTCAGGAAGCAAATTTGAGCCCCAGAGCTTGCCTTAGAGAATTAAGATTGAAATTCACATCTCCTGTCTCCCCTTTCCGGATGTACTGTTTATGAGCCACCTGGCTCTTCTCTCTCACCTACCTTGAAATTTGACTCTAATGAATAAACTTAGAAGAAAATTATGATTGCCCAAAAAGTAAATGTATGCCCTTTTAAGTACCATAATTGAAAAAAGAGAAGGGGACAGTCTTTTAGAGTGAAATAAAACTGTCTGCATTTGGTGAAACCCATGATATCAGGTCAGTGTCTTGCGAGGTAGTAATAAATGCCTCCTATCAGGGGCTTACGGTAGAGCAGTGTGAACAAGTTTCAGGCTTTCTTGCATGGGGCCCATCAGTTGAAATCTACATTCTCGTTTTTCGTGGTGTCATTGGATCCCAGAGATCCTGAGCTCCCTTTTCACTGTCTTTGTCCTGTGAGCCTTCAGTGTGTCTCCAGGTTTAGAGTAGGAATCCTGTGGTGGTGAGAGCAGGCGGTGGTACTGGCCTGAAAGAAATCTAGGATTTCTTGTTAAACTGGTTGCCAGTATCATTTATGTGCCAGCCAGTCCCACAAGTCTTGACCCCCAAGGCTCCTAGAAGACAGTTTCTCTTCTTACTTACCTGGGGTACTTTCACTCCCACACCGAGCAGAAGTATTCTGTTTCCATCCCCCACTTCAACCAAAACCTGCTTTTCACAATTGACCTCTGAGCCAGGGAGGCCCAGGTTCTTGGTGGTCACTAATAAAAATCTTCAGTGCTCCAAACATTTTGGACTCCTTTCTAATTCCTAAAGATCCCTTACTAATCCCCAGATGGAGAAGTCAGAGGTTCCAGCTGATTTGCTGTGACCTGTTTGCTGTCTTTGGGTTTGTATTCCTTAGAAATGATGTTTGATTTTCTGTGTGCTTCTCTCTTACTGAACTGCATCCAAAACAAACATCATAGATTTTGACATGGGAAAGTTTAGCTGTTCAAACATGCACACCCTGCTGACATTCACATGTACAGATCGTACCACACACCAATGTTTATCGAGTCTTTGACAGGTATAAAAAAACACTAGCCTTTTTTCATTTCTAGTGGTAGCAGAGAATAAAGACTATTTCACCAAGCCTAATTTTCATAATCTTTCATTTTCTTTTAACTCATATTACATTTCATGCCTACAGATACTCAGCCAAGGCCCTGGTTTGCATGCAAGAATGCTGACAGTGTAGGAAAATGAACAGCGTTTTGAGGAAAGTGGAATTAACATCAGTTACATAGGTAAAATGAAGATTGTTAACATCTTGATACATGACAGCATGTCCATCCTAAGGCAGGAAAGAGCCCAGGACTGGGAGGGCAGTGTCTGGGCTCTGATTCCAACTCCACCACCAACTAGTGGTGAAATATTGGGGAACATAATTGAATTCCTCACCTAAACTAGGACTAGGCTTCCGAATTTACCAGATGTTAAGAATCACCTGGAGTATCCATTCAAGAAACAGATTCCCAGCCCTCAGCCCAGACCTACAGAACTGGAATCTCAGGGGAAGGGATCTGCAACACACACACACACACACACACACACACACACACTCAGTGTGATTCTTTTGAACAATTTTGGAAAACACTGAATTAGGTAATGTCTAGGGCTTCCAGTTCTGAGAGGCTATGATAAACTCCAGAAGCTATAAGATTCACCAGTGAATGGAAAAATCCAAAGATAGAATTTATTAGCTAGTTCATACTCAGTATTTTTATGAATATTCTATATTGACTTTTTGAAAAGTTACTGAAATTAATGCTATGGTTTGTGTTTTATGGGTCTAAATATTCTTTAGATTTCTTTTTCTGCTTTGACTTACCGACTGTAATGTCTGGTCTATGAGGCTCATGGTGTTATAATGAGGATAAATGAGATCAGAATGCAAATGTTTGTTGTTCTCATTATTATAAATAATACTGCTATTAGTAAAATATCTACCATAAGATAGACTCTGCTTTATGAATTTGATGGATCTGCTAGTGTCTTTGGCTTTGTTCCTATTAGTCAAAACCCAGACAAATAAACAAAACACAACTATTTCTTCATTAATTAATTTATTTGAAAATTTTGAGTACCTATTACATACCAAGCATTACACTATGTTCTATCTAAAATGCCTAAGAGTGCCTTCCCTTTCTCCTTTTTTTAACTTGGGAACTTCCCATTTAGTAATACTCTTAAATGAACACATGTTTTATCAGCCTCATCAATGTATCAATGCATCAGAAAAATAATATGTGCTGGGCACATTTATGCAGTGTAGAGAGAATGCATGAAACACAGTTCAAAGAGAGAACTCCCAGCAATAAATATACAGGCCCACAGTAATCTGAGGCCCACAAATTAGTAGCTATTGGTATAGGGTGCCTTTTCCTGTTCCTTCCTTTTCTCTATGATACATTACTTTAGGAGAGATTTCAATATTCTCATCCATGGGTTCAAATCCAAACAGTGGCACAAACCTACATAGTAAGACTTCGGTTGTAGGAACAAGCAATGGTGAGTCATATTTATGTAGGGCTCCACAATTAGTGAAATACATTGACACCTATAATTTTGTTGTTTCCCCAGTAATCCTCTGGTACTGGCAGGGACGATCCCAGGAGATGTCCAGAGAAGCGAGTGGAGCCAGGACTGGAACCCAGGCCTCCTGGCTATCAGTCATATGCCTTTTCCATTTCTTCTATGATTACTCTTATACTACAACTGTAGGGGAAATGGAGAATGGGCTCTTCCGCACATCTATGCAGGGGATCTTCTGTGTGGAAAAGATATGGGAAGAGTGATTTAAGATAATTCTTAGATATTTTGCTGGCACCTATTTCAAACTCTCATGATCCTACACTCTTTCCTTCCTCTTGTATCTCTACTCCAATATATCTTCTAAAGTGGAGTTAATGTTTTCTGACTATATAGCACATAATCCCTGAGTAAGAGGATGTTAACCCATCATCTTGTTTAATCCTTAGAACAGTAAGCACATTATTTTGTCACATTAAGGTATTAAAAGTCTAACATGAAAACAGAATGGAGTGAACCCAACAGGGAAGTGAGACGATATAAGAATTTGTCTCCAGTCCCCAACCCATTCCCTAACTGAGTTCCATAGTTATCTAAAGCAGAGTGGCAGGAGCCTGTCCACCCTCAGGAAGAAGAGACTAAGGACACTAACCTGGCTCTGGGATGAAACTATTCCCTGGCATTACCTCGGAGTAAAGACAAACTATGTACTTGTGCTGACGTTTCCAAAGACAGGTATCAAGCAGGTGCTGAGTACTTGGGAATCAGAATGGGTAGACGGCCATCACCTGGAACAGAACAAGACCTTAGGCATAGGGTCTGGGTACAGGGCAAGGCTCTGCAGGAATCAAGATATCCAGTGAGACCCACCAGCCAGATTTAGCAAATAATAATATAGGTACCTATTTAAATGTGAATTTTGAGTAAACAGCGAATAATTTCTTAGTGTGTGTCCAAATTAATATATGCACAATTAAAATGTAACTGGGCGTCCTGTATTTTATGTGACAATGCCAATAGGAACAAAATGTTTCAGAGCCTTCACAGGATGGCATTTCAATTTTTCCTTCTTCCCCTTAAGACCTCTAGTTTCCAGCACCTTCTTCCATATCATTACTCGGAAGGCTCTGTCAATAGGTAAGGCTAGAGCAGGGTGGAGGAGCCATTTACAAAATGGTATCTGTAATATTCTTTCCAACTTACATAATTAAAATTTGCATTCATACAGACCATTTCCCCAATAGAATACAGTAGCTTCATTTTTAAGATAAAAAAAAAAGGCATTTTATGGATAGGCATAGAAATGCTTTTCTTTCCAAATAGTTCTTTTTTCATAATCTGACAGTGTTGATTTCTTACAATCAATTTGTGGAGAAGATGATTTAGAAAATTAACTGTGAACATCCACCAGAACTCTTTATTCTCTATACAATAGTCTTTATTTAAGATATAAAACCAGGAATTAAAAATGAATTCTACTTGCATTCATTGTCATACAGAATTATTTTGTCTAAGTCAGATAAAATATCACTGGAAATATACAATTTGGTATCTTTCTTTCCACTCAGGTCCTGCACCCTTCTTAATTTTCTCCCATGGAAACAGTATCTTCAGAATTGACCTGGAAGGGACTAATCATGAGCAATTAGTGGCAAATGCTGGCATATCGGTGATCATGGATTTTCATTACAATAAGGAAAGACTCTATTGGGTAGATACAGAAAGACAGCTTCTGCAGAGAGTTTTTATGAATGGGACAAGGCAAGAGGTAATGTATCATTTCCCAAGGTATTTGAGGAATTTTTGTATAGGCTGACAAACATGACCTGGAGAATTCAGAATGTATAGATAAATGAAAATTACATTGCAATTCAAAAGTTTGCCTGACATGTGTAGGTATTGATTACTCTGCATCTGTAGCATGTTATTGACCAAGCCCATGACTGTGGCATTTGATATTCAGAAGCCCCCAAAAGGAGAAAGCGGGGATGTCAATGTAATTTTGAAAATTTGGAAATTTACTAAGTCAGATCACCATTTTCTGGTTCAAACAGATTATTTACGGGATTATTTTCTACTCAAGCGGTCCCCAGCTGGGCACAGTTTTGCCCCACAGAGGGCATTTGGCAATGTCAGGAGACATTCTTGGTTGTCACAGCTTTGCGGAGGAGGCAGATGGGCTGCTGGCATCTTGTGGGCAGAGGTCAGGGATGCTGTTAACCACCCTACAACAGGCAGGACAGACAGTCCCCACTAGCAGGAATCATCTGGCCCACAACATCAGTCATGCTGAGCTTGAGAAACCTGTTTTATCTGTCTAAAACCTCTGCCATGGGTTTTGGCACCTGATATTTATGAAGAAAAACATTTTCTTTTTATTCTCAAGATGTTTGCACTCTGGAAAATAAAATAGTGAAACGTGACAAATAGAAAGTATTTTGCTTCAAGTACATACAAAAGATCTTTAATCTTTCTTTTTAACTGGTAGAACCCTTAAATGAGTCCCAGGAGGAATGTTCTCTCTATTCCTGGGAGACGGATTACAAAGAGCACGTAAGCAAAAAAACTTAAGCATTTATTCCCAACACAATGTGCTCACTGTTTTTTCTTTTTTTTTTAAACCAAACTGGTTCTCCCTTCAATTATTCTTAAAAGCTTCATTTAGGTGCTAATCTGTTTTCTCACATCTCTAATACTTTCTAATCTCACTTTTAACAAGGATGGCTACTCATTATTCTCCAGGCATCTGTAGAATAAAAATCTTGAATCTCAAGAATCTGGAGGGTTTCCAGTCACAAAACAGAAAAAAATGTTAAAATAATTGTGAGGTTATGTCAGTCATTAAGAAAGGACTGGCCTGATGCCTAAAATCCACCACTGTATTCCATCTTTTGGGTTAAAACATTGTTTATAAAGGACAACTGTTAAAATGCAAACAGTTGACTTGGTGAGCTAATATGTTAATATATTAGCAATTGGTTACATGGATTGGTTACACTACTTGTATGAGATGTTCCCACAGGCTCATAAGATTGTTTGATCCCTGCCCAATCTGAGTTCAGAGACGTTATTTCAGTAGCTGGATATCAATGATGATGGGAATAGTTTCACCATGGAAACCTGCAACGATATGCTTAGGCACGTACCCCACTCCCATCCTCCACCCCCACCCAGAGGATTGTTTATCTGCACGCCCTGGGTTTAAGAGATAACAGAGGTTTTTATCATGAGAGAGCAGGAAACAATGCCCAAGAGAAACCCTTCTCTTTGGGCCATAGGGTCAATATGAAGGCATTAAGGACTTGTAGAAAGGGAAGGCCTCATGGAAGGGGTGGGCCAGGAGACAAGTGGGGCCCCTAATGAGAATTCACCAGCTCCAGGGCTCTGTGCACAAACTCCAATGGAATCTTGCCAAAATTTGGCAAAGTTAAGAATTGGGTTAAGGTGACAATCTGGAAAATTCCATTAACAAATGTAATGAATAAACTGTCTTTAAGATAGCATCAAGATTCCACAGTCACTATAGTTGAAAGTATTAGTATATTATGATTGATTGCCTAATTTCAGTAAGTATAGGATCATTTTCCATTTCAAAGCTATGCTATAAATACTGTGCCAGAAATATTTACATGGGAGGGTTAATTAACATAGCTGCATCAAAACAATGGCACGGTATCTGTGACTATTGTATCATTTAAATAATTTTTGGAATGCACAAAAAGGGAAGTACTTAAAAGAATAGATTTTTTACATAAAAATAACATTTTTGTTGTGAATGGGGCAATATTAATAACAATTTTGAAATTTGATTTTACAGAGAGTATGCACTATAGAGAAAAATGTTTCAGGAATGGCAGTAAATTGGATAAATGAGGAACTTATTTGGTCAAACCAACATGAGGGAATCATTACTGTAACAGATATGAAAGGAAACAATTCCCGTGTTCTCTTAAGTACCTTGAAATATCCTGCAAATGTAGCAGTTGATCCAGTAGAAAGGTAAATACTGCTGTTTTTGAACATTGAAATGTATTTCAAAATCTGACAAGAATTCGTAAAATCGTAACATTTGGAGCTCATTGACAAGGCCCTCTTTTACAGAACACAGATACCATTTCCCTTACCATGGTTGCCAGCAGTGGAATCAAGGCAGGCTTGTTCCCTCTTTAAACAGCACTCGACTGCTTTTATAAAAGTATCATTCTTCCATGGAATTTCTGTGACAAAGCAATAAATATTTCATGAATTAGATTTTCATTCAAAACAGTCCAACTCGTCCTGAGCAGACGCGTGCAGGGCCTGCTGAGACGCTGAGGCAGCTGGCGGTTTCCGTGACCTTACATTCGATCACGTGTCTATGTAATGTGCCTGCCGGCAGGTTTATATTTTGGTGTTCGGAGGAGGCCGGCAGCCTTCACAGAGCAGATCTCAGTGGTGTGGCCGCGAAGGTTCTGTTGGAGACGTCACAGAAAGTAACAGCCGTGTCACTGGATGTGTCTGAGAAACGGCTCTTTTGGATTCAGTACAACAGAGAGGGAAGCAAATCTCGTCTGTATTCCTGTGATTATGATGGCGGTTCTGTCCATTTCAGCCAACATCTTACACAGTAAGTTATGCTTGTGGTGTAACAGAAAACAGTTGGCATTTGATGTTTTTCTGATAAATTAATGTTACTTTTGTCAGCTAAACTGGTTGGTGGCTTAGCACAGATTTGGGAGCCCAGAGGCTTGAATCCAAGTCCCAGATTTACAATTTATTAGATAAGTGACCTTGGGCCGATCCATGACTTCTCTTTCTTTAGTTTCCTTTTAATGTGGGGATATTGAGAGTCCCTGTTTCTTGGGGTTATTGTGAAAATTAAGTAAAGAAACGCAGATAAAAGTAGTTAACAGAGTATTAGGCATATAACAAGTTTTCACGTGTTAGTTGAAGTTTTTCTTTTTGGAATTATTAAGTCATATATATTTCATTTGATTTGCTATCTTGCCAATAACTGGCTCTCCATCTTATGGCAAGTGACAGAAATTAGTCAAGTATGAAGTGAACACTTATCCTGTTCCTACTTTCTTCCCTATTTTGTTTTCATCACTCTTACATGTTGATTAGCAAAAGAATGAGACAATGAATCTGCAGCTGGAAATTTTATCTTATTAATTCAGATTATGGCTACATAAATAAAATTTTGAACAGTATTTCTAAACCTAAATGAGAAACAACAGAAAAGGTAGGTGATAAAATTTAGACAATACTTTGAAATTAAGTAAAACTTTAATAAGCCCAGAAAGAAACGTTCTGCCACACTTTATAGGTTTTTTTTTTTGTCTGTTGTTTTGTAGGCACAATTTGTTTGCGATGTCCCTTTTTGGTGACCGTATCATCTATTCAGCGTGGAAAAAGAAGACGATTTGGATAGCTAACAAGCACACTGGGATGGATATGGTTAGAATGAACCTCAATGCATCATCTTTACCCCCTGGTGGAGTTAAAGTAGTGCATCCCCTTGTACAGCCCAAGGCAGAGGGCAGTGCTACAGTGTCTGGTGAGTCATCTTTGACCTTGAGAAGGGTCTGGCACTGAGTCCCCGCCCATCTGCTTGTTCAAGCCAGACACCTCTGGGTCATCCTTGATTTCTTCCACTGCCTTACCCTCAGTTTCTAATTTACTGCCAAATCCTTTCTAGTCTGCCTCCTAAATACATCTCAAATGTCCACTTTCCTCTCCTGCCACCACCATAGTCCAACAACCAGCACTTCTTGCCTGGCCTATTTTAAGTAAAATGAGTGGATTGACTGAATCTAGTCAGCAAATTTTTCTGTCTTCCCCTTTTGCCTTTAAATAGTTAATCTGATCCATGAACTACTCTGCTTACAATCCTTCAAAGGCTTTCCTCTTTATTTGGATTAAACTGCAACATTATCAGTATTGACTAACCTGTTGGATTCTATATCCTCAAGGAGGTAACTAATAGTGGCTCTCTCCTCCTCTCCTCCTGGGAATCTACTCTGCTTACAATCCTTCAAAGGCTTTCCTCTTTATTTGGATTAAACTGCGACATTATCAGTATTGACTAACCTGTTGGATTCTATATCCTCAAGGAGGTAACTAATAGTGGCTCTCTCCTCCTCTCCTCCTGGGAATCTAACATGTCTTCCCCTTGTTCCTCAAACATGCCAAGCTCCTTCACATTGGAAGGCTTTTGCAGTCACTCTTTTCTCTGCCTAGACCTCTCTAGTGTTGAGCTTCAATGCCATGTGTCAGATAGGCCTCCTCTGGTCAAACTAGGCAGCTATCCTCCTATTTTTCTCAGGACACCCTTCTGAACTCATCACAAGGTGTAACTACATAGTATTTTGCTTCCTTTTTGATTATAAATACCAAGCAGACAGGGGCCATGTCTGTTATTTATTTATGTAAACCATCCTATATTTAGTGGTTACTTATTTATAAAAAGACTTTTAGATAACATTAGTAAAATGAATGGATTGACTAAATCTAGTCACAGTCACAACTTTCTACTTTCAAATGTAGTCTTCTCTGAATTCTTTACGTATTTTTGTAGGAGGCTCCCCAATATGACTTATATACCACATAAATGGTATTATACCAATATTTGTTTCATGTGAAAGTTATCAAACAGCTTTTAAAATATATTTAATTTATCCCCAACTAGCCTTGTGAGGTTCTGAAGCTGAGATGAAATTGCTTATTTTCTCTTCTTTCCACCTGTTGGATGCTACCAGGGTTGGATAATAGTGCGGGAATGGTAGGGACTATGAGTCCCTGCCACAGTTGGTGTAGGAATGTGTTGGTTCCTGCCCAGGACATAGTTCCTGAAGAAAGCTATGGAGTCTAAACAGGAGGACAGGCATGAGATTGCTGAAGGGAGGCTAGAATCTAGGGGGAATTGAGATTTTTATTTCTATATCCTCAAGGAGGTAACTAATAGTGTGAATGCTTTTTATCTGATTTCTTTAAAAACCTAGATAAAAGCTTTAATTTAACCTGTGTAATGACTACTTCCAACACAAGTAATGAGGAACTGCCAAGAATAAAAGAAATTCCAAGAGAAGAAGTATTTATCCAGATATTATTTCTTAAAAATTAATTCACTTGAATTTACTAAGCAAGAGTTGTGGGAAATAATACAATTGTGGGTCACAGTGCAGCATTAAATAGCAACAACCTAGTGGCAACCCTATAAAATTGATGGTCATGATATTCCACATATGAAGGCAGTGAATCTGATATCCTGCCAGAGGCCTTCTATGGGAAATTTTGACTCAAGCTGTCTTCAAATACAGCTCATTATCCCAGTGGTGATGACTCACAATGAAATTAGCACCAACAACTACTATGAAAAGAAATTATTGAGTCTCATCCAAAGTACTTACAGATATGTCCATCATCACCTTCATCACCATCTTTTACATTTATATGTAACTTCAGAATTCCCAAAGTATTTTCATGGGCCTTTTTTATTGGTTTGTCACAGTACCATTGTGAGACAGACAGGTCAGCAATTATTGTACTCATTTCATAATTGAGAAATCTGAAGCCTAGAGAAATGGGCTGACTTTTCCAGGATTAGTTAATGCATAAGTTAATAATGGATTTTGAAAAAAATTCCTGGAATCAGTCTGCCAGTTTCTTTTTCTTTCTACCATAAACACTTTGCTCTTCAGAGACCTTTGCTGTTACACAGGCCCTTGGATGGGGAGTTCAAACAGGATGACCAAAAGCATGAATTTCAGAAGAAAATCTACAATGGTTCATTATGGAACAACTTTAAACAATTCAGCAAATAATATAATTTGGTAGGGAGGTCACTGGCAGCTGCAGAGCTCCAGGCAATCCTAGAATCTAGAAGGCAGCTGGCACTGAAGATATTGGCTCCACTTACTGACTGAAGGATATGCTTCACATCTGCTCCAAGTACAAAGGACTTTTGACTTCAAGAACACTCTTACATTGGCTGTCATTAGAAAGTTTACATTGTTTTAGTGCTTTGTAGAGAGGGGAGTCTTCACCTGGGATTTAGGGTCTGTGAATTTCTTGATTGTATATGTTAGGTGAAAACTGTGATTGTCCCCCGTGCCTGAGCTTTTTCACACTTTTGAAGACATACTTCCCTGGAGGCTGGTTAGTTCCGCCTGGATGACAGGCTCCCAACCGCAGCTACTCCTGGGAGGTGCACGGTAGTAATACTTTAGTTTGCAAGGCACTTAAATACTTCAGTGAGGAGATAACTGGGGAAAATCATGTAACCTGGTTGATATTGTTTCTGTTATAAAATGTAAGTACTTATACACACAAAAGTATTCATAGTTTCTTTGTATGAAATACCTAAACTATCATTCATCAAAGCAGGTTCTACAAAATGCTAGTTGTGTAAAATTTAATGGGGGCTCTTTGGGGGTAAAATATTTCAGAGTCAAGTGATTTAGACAGGCTGGCTTAAATGAAGTTAAACATTTTTTTTTCTCCAGTGATTTCTCAGAACCACTTATCTGGTTATGTGCATTGGTAATGGCTAAGGGCTGTACAACCTATGGCATTTTCCAACTTTATTTCTTACGTAGCAGCCCACTAGGTTGTCAGTGTATTTCTAGCTCAGACCTCTTTCTTGAGGTCTAGGTCAATTAAAAAAACAGAAAGACTGATGCGTAGTGAGAGCTCGGCTACAAAGATCCACCGTAGAGTTAAGCTACAGAGAAAAGTGATTCAAAACATTGAGGATTTATTCATAATATATGAAAGGGAGCATCCTGGTGCAGACCTTCAGTCCAACCAGGGTCAGGGTGGGGTGTACAATGACAAAGCCATGAGGAAGACGAATTTGTTGGTTTGCACAAGTCTTTGGCTCGTTGAGTTGGACTGCTGGTCATGGAGGAGGTTGGCGCAGCCCCTGGCTAAGCAGGCTGACTCAGCAGAGCCAATTTCATCAGGATGGTCTGCTGATGAGTCTGACTAGTTTCCTGAGATCAATCACTTTCTTCCCTCCTCTGGGCCCTGCCTGCTTGCTGTCTGCCCCCTCCAGGCACAGGGTCCTGTAGCAGGCACGTTGGACATTTTCTTATCAAGGCACATGTATTTATCTGCCTTCCATGCCATTCCACATGGGTTTCTTGCAAGTACTTCAGGCACAAAGGAAATAACTGACCTGTGCACTTTGACCTCTTTCTCCCCAGCTCCTGTCCCTCCCGTGTCTTGCCTCAGGGGGGTCGCAGCTCACCTGTTTCCTGGGCAGAAGTCTAGGTGCTGTCCTTTCCTCCTCCTCCCTCATTCCCACCTCATGAAATAAACCTCCAGCTAGTAACAAATCCCCACCTGCATCGGAAGCACCTGTGCCCTCTCTCAGCAATCCGTCCCTGGAGACTGCTTCCTCAGTCTCCCCACCTCCCTTTTCTGTGTGGCAGGGAGCATTACCCTTCAAAATGAGAGTCCAATCACATTATTCCTTGGTTAGAACCAGTTGACAGCTCTTGCTGCCAATAATGAAAGTCCATTCTCTTTATTCAGCCTGCTTGCAGGGCCCTCTGCTCATTTCTCAGCTTCCCCTCTGGCCATGTTCTGCATCTCATTCTGCGCTGCAGAGTTCCTCTCAGACTGAGTTTCCCCCCACGAGGCATGCTGCTCCCTCCGCCAGGCCTCTCAGCATTCTCAGGAACACCCTTTCTCCTTCTTTGCACTGGCTCCCTCTCTTCGTCCTCTGAGAAGCAGCCTGAACATTACCTCTTTTAGAAACACATTCCCAGACCCCCTCACTGTGAGCCACGGTCAGCTCTGCTCAGAGAGTAACACATTTCCCCTGGGCCGTGGCATTTATCATGGTTTGCTGGAATTGTCTGTCTTCCTGAACTTCCTCAGTCCTATGAGGGAATACAATACCCAATTGTACTCCCAGTGCCTACATGATATTTAATAAATGATAGTTGAGAAAAAAAAGAATTTAAAAAAATGCCCTTTGGCATTCCCTCCCCTAAATAATGTCATGAGGAACAAGTTCTGAAGCTGTATAATATTTAAGTAGGGATTGCTTTCCTCAGGTGTTGTGAGCCCCTCCTTCCCTGGGCTGGACAGTCCTCACCAGGGCTGGTCCCTTTTCTGTATTATGAATAAATCCCCAATGTTTTAAGCCAATTTTCTCTACAGCTAAACTCTCACTATGCCTCAGAGTCTTTTTTTTTTCTTTTAATTGGTCTAGATCTCAAGAAAGAGATCTGAGCTAGAAATAATAGATTTGGGAATCACATGGGCTTTTGCATAGGAAATAAAATAGCAAAATACCTCGGCTGTATATTCTTGAGCAGTAACAGAAATAGACATAATTATTCTGAGGGTGTACAGAATTACCTGCTTTGAGCTTATCTGTATTTTCCCATTTAATCTTCACAACAATCCTATGAGTTAGGTGTGATTATTCATACTGGGGTTTAGCTGTCACAATAGCTGGTTCAAGGTCACACTGAGGTGGAATTAGGATTTGAACCTGGGTGGAATGACACCATGCTGCCTCCCAACTATACCCTCACTGCTATCTGTCATTTCATATCTTAGATTTTCCTTATTTGTTTTGGGAAAATCTGTAATTTGGTATGCTATTGTCTATCCACGGCCTCCTGGTGTTTAAATGCTTCAATTTTCACAGATCATGAGGCCAAAACCTTATTTCTCTCTCTGTAAAAAAATGTTTCTCATTGCAGGAACTCAGAAAATCAATCTCTCTCTCTGTCACACACACACACACACACACACACACACACACAATCAATCTCTCTCTTGTCACACACACACACACACACACACACACACACACACACACACACACTTGTCCCCTGACTGACCTGTATGCAGGCCCACAATCAATCTGACCTTTTGGTTGACATGAGTAAACTTACTAGGCAGCAGTGCTCTCAGACACCCATACGGTTATATGAATCTCAGAGCCAGTGTGCAAGCTTCTTTGTATACAATGTTAATGAATTATTTCAAGCTTACCTTCTGGGGATTTTGCAGCTTGTTTTTACTGCTTATGATATTATTTTGTAAAAGGTCCAAATAGTTCTGCTTTCTTCTGTATTCTTTAAATGTAGATTATAGTTTTAAGGCCATAAGAGAGTTTCAAAGGCATATTCTTTGGAAAATGAAGGGTGTCTATGATCAACACTGTGTAATGTATTTGCATCCATTTCATGCACAAAAATATTCCTGAGTTTAATGCTGAGAGTTCGTGAAGGAGAATTGCCTCCACCTGGAAATGTACCGCTTAGGGAAGTGATTAGTGTAGCTATAACTGCCCAGGTGGGACTCTGATGCATTTTGATTATGTCATTTTGATATGTCATAGTGTCACTATAAAACCTTGGTTATTTGTAAATAAGAGAATCATCTTAGATAGATGAGCATTTTTTTCTTATAATTTTGTCCCAAATTGTTTTACTGTGGTAAAATATGATTATAAAATTTATCATCTTAACCCTTTTTAAGTGCTGAGTTCAGTCATATCAAGTACATTCACATTGTTATGTGTAACCATCACCACAATCCATTGTCCTAACTCTTCTTATTTTGTAAAACTGAAACTCTATACCCACAAAACTGTAGCACCTCCCAGACCCTGGCAACCACCATTCACCTTTCTGTCTCTCTGATTCTGACTACTTCAAGTACCTCATATAAGTAGAATTATACAATGTGTATTTGTGACTGGCTTATTTCACTTAGCATAATGCCCTCAAGCTTCATCCATGTCTCAGCTTCTGTCAGAATTTCCTTCCTTTTTAAGGCTGAAAAATATTCCATTATATGTATGGACCACATTTACCTTATCCATTCATCTGTTGATGGATACTTGGGTAGTTTCCATGTTTTAGTTTTTGTGAAGAATGCTTCAGTGAACACTGGTGTACAAATATGTCTTCAAGAATCTGCTTTCAATTCTTTTTGGGTATATACTCAAGAAGTGATTTTCTGGATCACATGGTAATTCTATTTTGAATTTTTTGAGGAACTACCTTATTGTATTCCATGTAGCTGTACCATATTTTATTCCTACCAACAGTGCACAAGGATTCCAATTTCTCCATATCTTCACCAACACTTATTTTCTGTTTTCATACAATTTTCAATTATTGGTTCAAACACCCGAAGCTGTTATTTTTCATAGACATCTCAGCAAAATATGCATGGTTATTTCTTCCTAACATTATTGACATTTTCTTAATGACTAGAATCACGTTTACAAAGATACACACCACTGGGGCAATCACTGGAATGGTTTGAGGTTAAAGCTGGGTTTTTAATGCAGGTAGGCCCTGACACCAAATGGCTGTCACTTGAAATGCCTTTTAAATACTTGGAATGGCTTTTTTGCATTTTTCTGCCTACTTCCTTGCTTTTGGCTCTCACTTCTTGTTAGTTTCTACATGCCTGGCTGTGGCCTCTTTACTTTCTAATCTGAGCCTCCTCTTGCTATTTATTTGTTGAGAAAACCAGATGGTTTGTCCTGTAGCATTTTCCACACTTTGGATTTTGCAGATTATATCCCCATAGTGTCATTTAACATGATTCAGTATTTCTTATAAACTGGTAGGTTTCTGCCTAGGAGCCTGAATAGATTCATATTTTTGCAAGAATACTTTATAGGTGGTACCACAGGCGGTCCTGTGTGCTTCCCATTGATCACACCAGGGGACATGTAGTGGCTGATTCTCCTTTTGTGATGGTCAAGATTCATAAGTGGTCCAGGTGTTGCCAAACTGGTCCAACATTTGTAAAGTTTCCCATCAACCTTTCACATAAGTTTTAGAAGTTATTGTTTATCATTGCTTAGAATCATTTTTCTTCACAGGTTCAAAGTGATGACATTTTCATTCTATCATTACTTATGCATTTATTAGCTGAAGAACTTTTCCATACCAGCTATGTAATTTCCTTGAGGAAATCTTTTATAAGAAAGATAAATTAAATGCTTCTTTCCCTTAATTTATGTGTTTTCAGAATAAAGGGTTAGTGTAGACTTCAGTGTTTTTTCTTTTTTAAAAATCATCTTTATAAACTCATGGATTTAAAAAATATTTGGTATGTTTCTATTGATTGCCAGGAGCAGCCTGATTTGAGGTGTCTGGTCTTTGTGGAGAGGTGAGCCTATGGTAAAGAGATGCCCAGCTTTCCCAGTAACGACCCTGCCAGCCTAGGACGCTGGGCTGAGGCTGTGTCTGAGCTCAGCAGGAAAGAACGCCGGCGTCCTGCAGTCACTCTTGCTGTGGGGGAATGCAGTGGGGTGGGGTGGGACAGTGGGAGTGGGGGCATACACTCCTTGTACTTCCGTCTTCATGCTGTGGACTGGCCAAGATTGTCAGAAATGGGTATAAAATAAAAGAAGACTGAGGGGCCTTAAGGGCTCATTCAAGAGTATAAAGCATTTATATTTTAACTGCTCAGAGGCTCTTGATTTGTTTACTTTCTGATTCTTGGAGGGGTTTAGATGGATAAGGATACCAAGAAGCTGAATGCTGGCTAAGTGATTTTTTTTAACTGTAATTAAGAATTCCAATAGCACATAATGGATATTCTTGTGTTTTCTTCTTCTTTTCTATTAATAGCAAAGAACAAACATCTATATTATACAGTTCGGGAAATTTTTTGAGGAAGTTGAGGGAGTGATTTATTCAGGGAGACAATAAATAAATGAAATAAAAACATAACTGGGTTTTTAGAGGAAAATACATATTTATCATATGTGAGTTTATAATAACATGTTAAATATGTAATTTTTATGTAAAAACCTATAGTTATATTTTATTTATATATACACACATAAATATACACATATACATATACACAGTAATATAAATACTATATATACCTATATATGTATATATTAAAGAGTTGGGATTTCTAATCAGAAAGCTTGAGCTTGAGTCCCAATACTATCCCTTATTACCTGTATGAGACCCTTAAACCACTATTTCCTCATCTGTAAAATGAAGATAATACTTGCTCTACATAGCTCAAGGGATTTGTGAAAATTAAATGAGATAATGCAAATGTTTTATAAAGTGCTATTTAAATTTTTTATTATATGTACTAAATATTGGGGGTGTGAAATTTTAGTTACAAGAATGATTGAAGTGAATGGGTTCAAATGGAAGAGACTAGAAAGGCTTTGTTGATGAGGCAAATCTTACACTGAATTTGAGGTTGGAAAAAAAGTGGGAGAAAGAACCCCATGCACATTGTTTTGAACTGGGCCAGGGTAAAATCTACAGATTTACATGGCTGGAGTAAAGCTCGTGAGAGCCTGTGTGTTAGGCAGTTACTGAAGGCGCAGTAGGTGGTGGACACTAAATTCCACGATTAGGAGCTTTAATTTGATCTCAAAGGTAATTAAGCTGCTCTGTGGGCTCTGGGAAGGGGTGTTATCTGAGGTAAGGCAGTAGTTTTGAGGGCTAGCTTTGGCCTCATTTGAAGCTAAAGAACAACAGAAGATTAAGGAGATTAAACAAAAATATAGCCCTTAATCCTCTATGTTTGGCCACTTCTGAAAATGACCTTTTAAAGTGTGTAGTGTCTGAATTCAGGTCACATGATTGGCACAACCACTCAGAGAATACTTAACGTTCATCACGAACGAGTGATGTATTCTGTTAGTATTATTAAAACCGTCAGCAGTGTGGTAGTGGGAGGAGTATTGCACTGGCACAGTCTGACCATCTGTTCCAGTTCTAACTCTAAGGTTCACTGGAAATTAAGGAGAAACCAAATAAAGGAGCTGAACTGTCAGAAGTTTTTGTGTATGTATTCCAATCATTTGAAGCACACTTGTGTTGTAAAAGGCACCACTCTAGGTGCTGTTGGGGCTAGAAACATGCTTTATTCTCAGACACTTACTGATTAATGGGAACAAGATGCATATACATAATCCTGATTATGATAATGATAATCAGAACCACAGAGCAGATGAGAGGTAGTAGAAAAGTTAAAGAAAGATAAATAACATTGGATCCAGATGAAGAGCAGAGTATTCCTGTACTCTACACACTAATTGTTTTCTCATCAGTCAGTTTGAATCTCTATTAACATATCATAAGCAGTAATAAAGGTTTGAGAATCATTAGAGGCATAAACAGCAAGGAATTTCTCACAAATATCTGATTCTGTATAGAACCATAAATGCATTTTTTTTTTAAAGTGAGGGGGTCTCAGAGAACATCTATTCCAACACTTATTTCATAGATTAGGAAACTAAGGTCAAAGAGAGAATGATTCCGTGTAAAAGCAGAAGGAAGACAGAACTAGTTTTCCTAATTCTTAATCCTGTGGTCATCTGTCATGCTGGATTTGTAAAGATATTTTTAAGGGATATTATAGGAAACATAATTCTTCAATCGTTTTGTTACCTCAAGAAAGTGGGAGCATGTCAGTGCTATTAAAAGCCAAGTGAGACCTTTCTGTATTTTTGTTACTGTTCACTTGCAAACTTTATAACATTAAAGTCAAAATAATTTACACGCTTTTTAAAAAAAGAAATTTAAATGGGTGCATTTTGTCTCCAAAACTGACAAGTTTCACATTTTAGTCATTTACTTTCAATAGTTGGGTCATGTCAATTTTGCTTCGTTAACGATTTTGATATGTGAAGCAGGGAAGAACATGAACATATGAGATGTACCAAAAACAATGTAACTATACCTGCATAATTGTAAAGACCATAGGAAACAAAATTTATGGAATCAATATCCAAAAAAGCTATTCAAGATAAATCTGAACTGACTTAGTAGATAAGACAAGGCCATTGAAAAACTGCAATGCAAGATTGACCTTGCATTGAATTCTCTCATGAGATTTGAATAAAGAAGTTTAAAATAACACAGACTAACACAGTCGAGCTAAAAGGAGGTATTTGTAACTGAGATGCAGGTGGCATGTTTCACTAGTTGTCTAGGCTGGTGTTTCTCCAAGTGTGGCATGATACTCCAGGCAACAGAATCACTCTGATACTGTTAAAAAGGCAGCCTTTCTCTTGATCTACCTAATCAAATTCTCTTGAGGGTGGGATGCCCTCTAGGTGGTCTCAAAGTACACTGAGGACATTTTCAAGGGGGCAAGAATGTTTCCACTGTGTCATGCTGTTGTTGGTCAAGAAAAGTGTTTAGTGACTTGAAGTAGAAGGACATTGGTAGAGTCAGAGTGAGGGGACACTTTTATGAGTAGATAAACAGAGAACTGGGACACAACATGGAGAATGTTCTTCAGCCCTCACTCTGCTGTTCTCAGATTCCCTCTGGGTTGTGTCTGGTGCCCTTTGCAGCAAGGCTGTGCTTTCAGCCATCCTTCCTGAGGTCCTGGGCTCTCGTCTTATTCGCAGGCTGTTGCTGATCTCACTCAGCCATGTCACGATGCTGCATTCAGGATCCCAATCTTCCTCCCTGGCTGTATCTCTTGCCAGAGCTCCCACGGACATACCTACCTGCATCAGGGATCTGCCCTCAGACTCAAGCTTAGCTCTGTATTTTCCAGAGAATTTTACAAAGGCCCTGCCATGGTTAAAATCAGCAAAAAATTCTTCACTCCTTCTTAGAGGTAAAATTTTAACAGGGATATACAAAGGACTAGGGTAGCTCTGGACTCTGGCTCTGAAAATCAAAGATACCACGTTGGCCATTTTGTTGTTTATGATCCAAACCAAAAACCTACTTCACTGAATAGATTTTACTGTTTACTCTGGGCTATTTTATAAAACACAGAATGCTGCCAGCAATAAACTCCAAATTTGGGAATGAGACATATGACAATGGCATATATTAAGTCTGAAAGTTGTTTTTAAAGTAATGATCCTTAGAACAGCTAAATATATAGACCTGACCTATAAATATTATATTTAAGAAAAGATGTTATCAGGTTTGAAGCTTTTTTATTTCTTAAAATTTATTTTCAGGACTTTTGTTTATGTGCTTTAGTATTATTTTTTTAGAAAAGCAAATCTGATTGAAAAAGCAAAGAAGCTCTGTTTAGTGTTTGTCATCCAGAGAATGACATCTCCAGCTAATTAAGATGTCCTATCCTGAGAGCTCTCATATAAGAAATACTACTAGAGAAATAGATGAGCTTCTGAATGCTTTGGTATCTGGGCTAATGCTATTTGACCCTAGAGCAGTATCCCTACCATGAAAGAAAACACCCCTGCTGATATTACAGGGAGATTAGACTTGCTAAGAACCCTGAAGGGGTCAAACATTGTGTCCCATCAAAACACACCTCCACTCCAAATAAACTATCTTCTTTTATAGATCAGAAACAGTGCACACTGAGGAAAGGTAACTGCAGAGGCAGCATATGTGGGCGAGACCCCAAGTCCTACTCGTGCATGTGTGCAGAGGGATATGCTTTAAGCCAAGATGGAAAGTACTGTGAAGGTAATGTGGGGGGCCTCTCTCTGAAGCAATGGTGGCCTGAGGCTCAATATGAAAGTAACTTCAAGTTTCTCCCCTTTTCCCCCAGAAAAAAAATTTTTTGTCTCCAATTTGTAAAGCCTTTGTAGTAACTTTCAGATCTTCATGTCTTGTGTTCCTAGATCAAACACTCCCAGAGGCTACTCAGGTGTTGACATAAGGCAGGGATTTTCTGAGTGGATTCCACGGACCTCCGTGGATTTGACCATGTGAAAAAATGTCAGTATTTTCAAATTTTTTAGGAGAGTTTCTTGGCTGTCATAAGGTCCTCAAAGAGTATATGACTCCCACATTTCTTCCTGTATAGGTCTGGAAGGAATCTTGAGAAGCTATGCACCAGGGCTGGTTATCTGGCGCTCCCCCTTTTTAATACTCCAGTCCCAGTTAATGAACCCGGGAGAAATACCATGTCCTCTTTCCGGGGAGGTACACTCAGTTTCTGAGAAAGAACCTACCAGCTCTAGTACCTATTCAAAGGAATGAGTTGGGGTGAGATTTGGGGTAAACCTGTTAAATATAGGCCCCTGGTTATCTGCAAGTAGAGGGCAAAGGCTATAGCATCGAACAGTGCCCCAGAAGGCTGGGTTTCAGGCCACGTAAGGCTGTTGGAGACTCTTTCCACCCTGCGGTGACGGACTCCTGCCAGCATGGACAAGCCTGGAGAGAAGAGCTGTGGATGGCCTGTCTGTCAAGAACTTTCAAGAGTCCCTCCCTTAAATGGCTAGGTCTTTTCAAGAGAAATAGTACTTTCCCCCCCAATTCATACAATTCTAGTATGAAAATCTGTATATGCAGGTATAAACTGTGACAGAATAAAAATGGCTTTCATGGCAACTGAAGTGACTTCTTTCACTCTTTGTGAGAGTAGCAAAAACAGTCCTTCCTTGGTTGGTTACAGCAAACACAAGTGTGAGAAACTCTACTTGATGCTGACTTATTTGTGTTATAATAATTTATTTTCAGAAATAACCATCTGACTGTATTTTGCTCTTGTCATCGTGTAGATGTCAATGAATGTGCCTTTTGGAATCATGGCTGTACTCTTGGGTGTGAAAACATCCCTGGATCCTACTATTGCACATGTCCTGTGGGATTTGTTCTGCTTCCTGATGGGAAACGGTGTCACCGTAAGTCACAACAACAAGTATTTACTGCATTATTTTTCTTCCTTTTCAGTGATGTTTCCAGTGATGACCTGGGTTGGTGGTCCTTGATCAGCAGTATGCATCAGGATAGGCTTGGAGTTTTATTGCTTTGCTTTTCAAAACATGAATGACTGACTCTACCCCAGACCTAGTCAATTAAGACCTCTAAGATTGGGAAACAAGCTATGTATATATATTCTTGATTCTTTATCCATTTCTATTTTATTGTATTTTGTTATAAATCTCTGAAAGATAAGCATGTAAATAAAAACATAACCATGATACATTATCATATTTTAAAAACTTATCTGTAATTCCATAAAATCATGTAATATCCCATCAGTTTTCAGGCATAGCCACAATACCATTGTCCCACCTTTAATAACAAATGACAATTCCTTATTAACATCAGGTATCTAACAGTATTCAAATTACCCTTAAAAACTCTTTTTATGCCATTGATTTGTTTGAGTATCTGGGTAAGTGCCACATGTTGTCTTAGCTGAATTATCTGCCTTTTATTTTACAGATACCCTTTCCTCTCTTTCTCCCCTTGCAAGTATTTGTTGAAGAAACTTTGTTTCCTGCAGCTTTTCACATTCTGGGTTTTACTGATTGCACTTCTGTGATGTCTCTGTCTTCCTGCCAACCTGTAGGTAGATCTGAAGGCTTGATTAAATGCAGCTTTGAGATTTTTGACAAGAATATTTCGTGGGTGTGTTTATACTTCCCTTAGGAACCATGTAATGTGTGGTTATTTTTCTTTCTGTTATCCATTATGAGGTTTCCCCAGTAGTCTATTTTTTTTTCCATTATGAGGTTTCCCCAGTAGTCTATTTCTTTTTAAACAAGGTCTTGCCAGTTTTGTTAAACTAAATATTGTTCGTGATTTACTTTTCACCATTCTGTTCTAGCCTACTTGGTATCAGAATCACCTGGATGAACGATAGCTAGTGTGTATACTTTGTAGTACTGGCCACACACTCTGTGCCCAACTCAGTATCACTGCCACTGTAGTGATGAACACCAGTTTGGCCAACATGGCATACTAACTCTATTTCAGATTTCTGCAAGGCTGGACAATTGTTGGCAACGATGACCAGTTTTGTTTGCTTTGTCTGATCATTTTCAGCATGTGCTTGTACCACAGCACATGCTGACCATATTTCATTATGAGTTGGACCCTAGACTTGATGATTTCAGCACTGTTTTTGTCTTCTTTGAGGCCCCCATCTTCCTGCTTCGGGTGCAGGATAGCCCCCAACCAAGAGCACCCACTTATATTGCTGGGATGGAAAAAGAACCCAGTAGTCTTTCAGTGAATGGCTGTAGCAGCCATCAACAGTCATTTCCTAGGTCCATTATTTCAACAAGTGTTTCAGATGGTGATACGCAGTTCTAGTATTTCTTCTTAGCTATTAATTGGAATACCTTTATGAAGCGAACTTTCTCAAACTATTTGGTTACTTCAAGATACAATTCTCATAGTAAAGGCAGGATAGATGTTCGACGTTTTTCCCTCTTTATTTAATGATATTTAGAATAAGTTGACCAATGAGTATCTGGGTTTTTTAAATTAAGTATTGTTATGAACACATAGATTTTTTTTGTTTTTGCCAGATAGTTATTCTTTTTCATTTTTGCCCTGTTTTCCCCCTTATCCCTCCCCTCCTGCCCATCCTCCCCAGTCCCTTTCCCTTTGGTAACTGTTAGTCCATTCTTGGGTTCTGTGCTTCTGCTGCTGTTTTGTTCCTTCAGTTTTTGCTTTGTTCTTATGCTCCACAGATGAGTGAAATCATTTGATACTTGTCTTTCTTAGCCTGGCTTATTTCACTGAGCATAATACCCTCTAGCTCCATCCATGTTGTTGCAAATGGTAGGATTTGTTTTCTTCTTATAGCTGAATAATATTCCATTGTGTATATATATCACATCTTCTTTATCCATTCATCTACTGATGGACACTTAGGTTGCTTCCATTTCTTGGCTATTGTAAATAGTGCTGTGATAAACATAGGAGTGCATATGTCTTTTGAAACCGGGCTACTGTATTCTTAGGGTAATTTCCTAAGAGTGGAATTCCTGGGTCAAATGGTATTTCTAGTTTGAGTTTTTTTGAGGAAACTCCATACTGCTTTCCACAATGGTTGAACTAGTTTACATTCCCACCAGCAGTGAACACATAGATTTTTAACACTTTTGATACTTCAACCCACTGCAGCTATTGTCCTTACTGATTAGCAAATCATCTCCTCTTTGGCCGGGGGGGCCTCTTCAAACACCCCAGTACCTTTCCTTGTAACCTGGTGGGACCTATTTTCCAGGCTTGTCTTGTATATTCTATGTTCTCGACCTGGAATCAGTGGTTTCTTGAGGAGCCCTGCTTCTTTTTAATGAGAAAATGTATTAAGAGAACATAAACTGCTACTAAGTTAGTCATTATTTCTGGACCTTTTGGGGCATCAGAGCTAGGAAGACACTTTTAAAAGTAGAGAAATACTCAAAACGTTTATATGGATGTTCCCAACACAAATTTAGGCTTACACACCCAGATACCTCCTTACAGAGTTCTTACTGAATCTACTGGCTAAGTAGACATTGATATTTAAAATCATGTATATTGTCTAGTCCTGCTTCAGAGCTGATGAGAACTGGCCTGTCTGGTTGTCATATGTGCTTACATAAACCAGGCATAAAAATGGGCGGATGGCAATGAATTTCTTGGAAATTATCTGTTAACTTTGTGCCTGTCTATGGAACTTACTCTTCTAATACCATGTGGTTTACCTGCTGGCAAATACCCTCAAGTGCATATGTTAATGTGTACAGAGTTTACTATGTGCCAAGCACGATTCACATCATCCCATTGATTGTCAAAACCTCTAGAACCTCTGTGGTACATAGTTTACATTTTAATCTTTGATTTACTTAGAATTTATTTTGATGTATGGTTTAGGGCGGGGATTTAACTTTTTTTTTTTTTTTTTTTTTCTTCTTAAATAATTATTTTTTATTGAAGGGTAGTTGACACACAGTATTACATTACATGAGTTTCAAGTGTACAACACAGTGGTAGAACATTTATATACATAATTCTAGGTTCCAGCTATCACCCTACCAGGCTGTTACAATATCTTGACTATATTCCTTATGCTATACATTACATCCCGGTTACTAATTTATTTTACCATTGGAAGTCTGTCCTTTTTTTTTTTTTTTTTTGTGAGGGCATCTCTCATATTTATTGATCAAATGGTTGTTAATGACAATAAAATTCTGTATAGGGGAGTCAATGCTCAATGCACAATCATTAATCCACCCCAAGCCTAATTTTTGTCAGTCTCCAATCTTCTGAGGCATAACAAACAAGTTTTTACATGTAGAACAAATTCTTACATAATGAATAAGTTACATAGTGAACAGTACAAGGGCAGTCATCACAGAAACTTTCGGTTTTGCTCATGCATTATGAACTCTAAACAGTCAGTTCAAATATGAATACTCATTTGGTTTTTATACTTGATTTATATGTGGATACCACATTTCTCTCTTTATTATTATTATTTTTAATAAAATGCTGAAGTGGTAGGTAGATACAAGATAAAGGTAGAAAACATAGTTTAGTGTTGTAAGAGAGCACATGTAGATGATCAGGTGTGTGCCTGTAGACTATATGTTAATCCAAGCTAGACCAGGGCAATAAAACATCCACGTATGCAGAAGATTTCTCTCAGAACGGGGGGGTGAGGTTCTAAGCCTCACCTCTGTTGATCCCCAATTTCTCACCTGATGGCCCCCCTGCGACTGTGCCTGTCTTAGGTTGTTCCTCCCTTGAGGAATCTTACCCGTCTCTGGCTAACCAGTCATCTTCCGGGGCCATACAGGGAAATGTGAAGTTGGTAAGTGAGAGAGAAGCCTTATTGTTTGAAAAAGTTAGCTTTTTACTTCTTTGCATATTTATGCCCTGTGGCTTCTATGCCCAGCATTTGTCTTGAGGTATCTTTACCACTTGGAAGAATTATGATACTCGGTAAATTTGATATGAGGCACGAATTCTATTTAAGGGTTGTAATTAGGAAGGAAGAAGAAAAGCTATAGAAGTAGCAGGCGGAAGAAAACATGGGAAGATTGATTATTTGATATATCTTCTTGTAGAGTAACTTCAGCATGTACAGGTTTTAAGCTACTACTTAAATAGCACACACACATTAACATAATAGGAGTATAGTTACATAACCAAAGCATATCTGTAATTACCAGCCGTCTGCAGTGAAACCAAGAAAACCAGTTAGGCACCTTAGGCATTTGTGAAAACTTATCTATGATATGGTGGATATTGTCCAACTGAACTTGAACAGTCTGAGAGAAATCAGACAAATTAAAACAACCCATTCCTGGGGACTGTTCACATGCCATGTGTTCTTTTAACAGTAAATAGTTTGTAGTTGTAAGACTTTGGAGTGCTACAATTTGCACTTCTCCAAATTCTTGGTTGAGTTCCAACAGTATAGATCCAGTCCAATTTTGTTGTTTTACTGTATGCACAGGCCAGCTTACATATCTCCTTCCTCATTCCCATGGCAAGTCCAGGAACGGGTGGGATGAGTGCATCTACAGCTGTAGCAGTGCGTGGATCTTTGTTGGGGTTTTTTTGCTGATCATCTTCTGGCATGAGTCTTCCCGAGAGTGCTGATGTTGGAAGTTCTCTTTCATATCGTATCTTAGTTCATTTTCGGGGTAGCCCAATTAGGCTTTGATCCTCTGTATAAACACAAATAGACCCTTTGCCTACACTTTTATATGCCCTTTATACCCTTGTGTAGAACTCGTTGGAGGATACCACAGAGGAACTGCCCTTTTTTTTTTTTCTATCACTAATCTACACTTACATGACGAATATTATGTTTACTAGGCTCTCCCCTATAAACCCCTTTACAGTCACTGTCGATCAGCATAGCAAAATGTTGTAGAATCACTACTTGCCTTCTCTGTGTTGTACAGCCCTCCCTTTTCTCCTACCCCCTCCATGCATGTTAATCTTAATACCCCCCTACTTCTCCCCCCCTTATCCCTCCCTACCCACCCATCCTCCCCAGTCCCTTTCCCTTTGGTACCTGTTAGTCCATTCTTGAGTTCTGTGATTCTGCTGCTGTTTTGTTCCTTCAGTTTTTCCTTTGTTCTTATATTCCACAGATAAGTGAAATCATTTGGTATTTCTCTTTCTCCGCTTGGCTTGTTTCACTGAGCATAATACCCTCCAGCTCCATCCATGTTGCTGCAAATGATTGGATTTGCCCTTTTCTTATGGCTGAGTAGTATTCCATTGTGTATATGTACCACATCTTCTTTATCCATTCATCTATTGATGGACATTTAGGTTGCTTCCAATTCTTGGCTATTGTAAATAGTGCTGCAATAAACATAGGGGTGCATCTGTCTTTCTCAAACTTGATTGCTGCATTCTTAGGGTAAATTCCTAGGAGTGCAATTCCTGGGTCAAATGGTAAGTCTGTTTTGAGCATTTTGATGTACCTCCATACTGCTTTCCACAATGGTTGAACTAACTTACATTCCCACCAGCAGTGTAGGAGGGTTCCCCTTTCTCCACAGCCTCGCCAACATTTGTTGTTGTTTGTCTTTTGGATGGCAGCCATCCTTACTGGTGTGAGGTGATACCTCATTGTAGTTTTAATTTGCATTTCTCTGATAATTAGCGATGTGGAGCATCTTTTCATGTGTCTGTTGGCCATCTGTATTTCTTTTTTGGAGAACTGTCTGTTCAGTTCCTCTGCCCATTTTTTAATTGGGTTATTTGTTTTTTGTTTGTTGAGGCGTGAGAGCTCCTTATATATTCTGGACGTCAAGCCTTTATCGGATGTGTCATTTTCAAATATATTCTCCCATACTGTAGGGATCCTTCTTGTTCTATTGATGGTGTCTTTTGCTGTACAGAAGCTTTTCAGCTTAATATAGTCCCACTTACTCATTTTTGCTGTTGTTTTCCTTGCCCGGGGAGATATGTTCAAGAAGAGGTCACTCATGTTTATGTCTAAGAGGTTTTCGCCTATGTTTTCTTCCAGGAGTTTAATGGTTTCATGGCTTATATTCAGGTCTTTGATCCATTTTGAGTTTACTTTTGTATATGGGGTTAGACAATGGTCCAGTTTCATTCTCCTACATGTAGCTGTCCAGTTTTGCCAGCACCACCTGTTGAAGAGACTGTCATTTCGCCATTGTATGTCCATGGCTCCTTTATCAAATATTAATTGACCATATATGTCTGGGTTAATGTCTGGATTCTCTAGTCTGTTCCATTGGTCTGTGGCTCTGCTCTTGTGCCAGTACCAAATTGTCTTGATTACTATGGCTTTATAGTAGAGCTTGAAGTTGGGGAGTGAGATCCCCCCTACTTTATTCTTCTTTCTCAGGATTGCTTTGGCTATTCGGGGTCTTTGGTGTTTCCATATGAATTTTTGAATTATTTGTTCCAGTTCATTGAAGAATGTTGCTGGTAGTTTCATAGGGATTGCATCAAATCTGTATATTGCTTTGGGCAGGATGGCCATTTTAACGATATTAATTCTTCCTAGCCACGAGCATGGGATGAGTTTCCATCTGTTAGTGTCCCCTTTAATTTCTCTTAAGAGTGACTTGTAGTTTTCAGAGTATAAGTCTTTCACTTCTTTGGTTAGGTTTATTCCTAGGTATTTTATTTTTTTTGATGCAATTGTGAATGGAGTTGTTTTCCTGATTTCTCTTTCTGTTGGTTCATTGTTAGTATACAGGAAAGCCACAGATTTCTGTGTGTTGATTTTGTATCCTGCAACTTTGCTGTATTCCGATATCAGTTCTAGTAGTTTTGGGGTGGAGCCTTTAGGGTTTTTTATGTACAGTATCATGTCATCTGCAAATAGTGACAGTTTAACTTCTTCTTTACCAATCTGGATTCCTTGTATTTCTTTATTTTGTCTGATTGCCGTGGCTAGGACCTCCAGTACTATGTTAAATAACAGTGGAGAGAGTGGGCATCCCTGTTTAGTTCCTGATCTCAGAGGAAATGCTTTCAGCTTCTCGCTGTTCAATATAATGTTGGCTGTGGGTTTATCATAGATGGCCTTTATTATGTTGAGGTACTTGCCCTCTATTCCCATTTTGCTGAGAGTTTTTAACATGAATGGATGTTGAACTTTGTCAAATGCTTTTTCAGCATCTATGGAGATGATCATGTGGTTTTTGTCTTTCTTTTTGTTGATGTGGTGGATGATGTTGATGGACTTTCGAATGTTGTACCATCCTTGCATCCCTGGAATGAATCCCACTTGGTCATGGTGTATGATCCTTTTGATGTATTTTTGAATTCGGTTTGCTAATATTTTGTTGAGTATTTTTGCATCTACGTTCATCAGGGATATTGGTCTGTAGTTTTCTTTTTGGTGGGGTCTTTGCCTGGTTTTGGTATTAGGGTGATGTTAGCTTCATAGAATGAGTTTGGGAGTATCCCCTCCTCCTCTATTTTTTGGAAAACTCTAAGGAGAATGGGTATTATGTCTTCCCTGTATGTCTGATAAAATTCCGAGGTAAATCCATCTGGCCTGGGGGTTTTGTTCTTTGGTAGTTTTTTGATTACCTCTTCAATTTCGTTGCTGGTAATTGGTCTGTTTAGATTTTCTGTTTCTTCCTGGGTCAATCTTGGAAGGTTATATTTTTCTAGGAAGTTGTCCATTTCTCCTAGGTTTACCAGCTTGTTAGCATATAGGTTTTCATAGTATTCTCCAATAATTCTTTGCATTTCCGTGGGGTCTGTCGTGATTTTTCCTTTCTCGTTTCTGATACTGTTGATTTGTGTTGACTCTCTTTTCTTCTTAATAAGTCTGGCTAGAGGCTTATCTATTTTGTTTATTTTCTCGAAGAACCAGCTCTTGGTTTCATTGATTTTTGCTATTGTTTTATTCTTCTCAATTTTATTTATTTCTTCTCTGAGCTTTATTATGTCCCTCCTTCTGCTGACCTTAGGCCTCATCTGTTCTTCTTTTTCCAATTTCGATAATTGTGACATTAGACCATTCATTTGGGATTGCTCTTCCTTTTTTAAATATGCTTGGATTGCTATATACTTTCCTCTTAAGACTGCTTTTGCTGTGTCCCACAGAAGTTGGGGCTTAGTGTTGTTGTTGTCATTTGTTTCCATATATTGCTGGATCTCCATTTTGATTTGGTCATTGATCCATTGATTATTTAGGAGTGTGTTGTTAAGCCTCCATGTGTTTGTGAGCCTCTTTGCTTTCTTTGTACAGTTTATTTCTAGTTTTATGCCTTTGTGGTCGGAAAAGTTGGTTGGTAGGATTTCAATCTTTTGGAATTTTCTGAGGCTCTTTTTGTGGCCTAGTATGTGGTCTATTCTGGAGAATGTTCCATGTGCACTTGAGAAGAATGTATATCCCGCTGCTTTTGGATGTAGAGTTCTATAGATGTCTATTAGGTCCATCTGCTCTACTGTGTTGTTCAGTGCTTCCGTGTCCTTACTTATTTTCTGCCCAGTGGATCTATCCTTTGGGGTGAGTGGTGTGTTGAAGTCTCCTAGAATGAATGCATTGCAGTCTATATCCCCCTTTAGTTCTGTTAGTATTTGTTTCACATATGCTGGTGCTCCTGTGTTGGGTGCATATATATTTAGAATGGTTATATCCTCTTGTTTGACTGAGCCCTTTATCATTATGTAGTGTCCTTCTTTATCTCTTGTTACTTTCTTTGTTTTGAAGTCTATTTTGTCTGATATTAGTACTGCAACCCCTGCTTTCTTCTCACTGTTGTTTGCTTGAAATATGTTTTTCCATCCCTTGACTTTTAGTCTGTACATGTATTTGGGTTTGAGGTGAGTTTCTTGTAAGCAGCATATAGATGGGTCTTGCTTTTTTATCCATTCTGTTACTCTGTGTCTTTTGATTGGTGCATTCAACCCATTAACATTTAGGGTGACTATTGAAAGATATGTACTTATTGCCATTGCAGGCTTTAAATTCGTGGTTACCAAAGGTTCAAGGTTAGCCTCTTTAGTATCTTAATGCCTAACTTAGCTCGCTTATTGAGCTGTTATATACACTGTCTGGAGATTCTTTTCTTCTCTCCCTTCTTGTTCCTCCTCCTCGATTCTTCATATGTTGGGTGTTTTGTGCTGTGCTCCTTCTAGGAGTGCTCCCATCTAGAGCAGTCCCTGTAAGATGTTCTGTAGAGGTGGTTTGTGGAAAGCAAATTCCCTCAGCTTTTGTTTGTCTAGGAATTGTTTAATCCCACCGTCATATTTGAATGATAGTCGTGCTGGATACAGTATCCTTGGTTCAAGGCCCTTCTGTTTCATTGTATTAAATATATCATGCCATTCTCTTCTGGCCTGTAGGGTTTCTGTTGAGAAATCTGACGTTAGCCTGATGGGTTTCCCTTTATAGGTGACCTTTTTCTCTCTAGCTGCCTTTAACACTCTTTCCTTGTCCTTGATCTTTGCCATTTTAATTATTATGTGTCTTGGTGTTGCCCTTCTTGGATCCTTTCTGTTGGGGGTTCTGTGTATTTCCGTGGTCTGTTCGATTACTTCCTCCCCCAGTGTGGGGAAGTTTTCAGCAATTATTTCTTCTAAGATACTTTCCATCTCTTTTCCTCTCTCTTCTTCTTCTTCTGGGACCCCTATAATACGGATATTGTTCCTTTTGGATTGGTCACACAGTTCTCTTAATATTGTTTCATTCCTAGAGATCCTTTTGTCTCTCTCTATGTGAGCTTCTATGCGTTCCTGTTCTCTGATTTCAATTCCATCAATGGCCTCTTGCATTCTATCCATTCTGCTTATAAACCCTTCCAGAGTTTGTTTCATTTCTGCGATCTCCTTTCTGGCATCTGTGATCTCTTTCCGGACTTCATCCCATTTTTCTTGCGTATTTCTCTGCATCTCTGTCAGCATGTTTATGATTCTTATTTTGAATTCTTTGTCAGGAAGACTGGTTAGGTCTGTCTCCTTCTCTGGTGTTGTCTCTGTGATCTTTGTCTGCCTGTAGCTTTGCCTTTTCATGGTGATAGGAATAGTCTGCAGAACTGGGACGAGTGACGGCTGGAAGGACTTCCTTTCTTGTTGGTTTGTGGCCCTCCTCTCCTGGGAGAACAGCGGCCTCTAGTGGCTTGTGCTGCGCAGCTGCGCACAGACAGGGTTTCTGCTTCCTGCCCGGCTGCTATGGAGTTAATCTCCGCTGTTGCTGTGGGCGTGGCCTGGCTCGGGCAGCTACTCCAAAATGGTGGAGTCGCGTTGGAGCAGGAGCTGCTGGGAGGCTATTTATCTCCGTAAGGGGCCTCCCTGCTCCCTGCAGCCCAGGGCTTAGGGTGCCCAGATATCCCGGATTCCCTTCCTCTGGATTAAGTGACCCGCCCTGCTCCTTTAAGACTTCCAAAAAGCACCCTCCAAAACAAAACAACGACCAAAAAAAAAACAAGAAAAAAAATTTTTTTTAATTAAAAAAAAAGGTGGTCTTTCGTTTTTCTTTATTCTCCGGTGCCAGCCTCAGGCCTCTGCTCACCGGTCTTTCTGCCCTGTTTCCCTAGTATTGGGGTCCCTGTCCCTTTAAGACTTCCAAAAAGCGCTCGCCAAAACAAAGCAGCAAAAAAGCAAAAAAAAAAAAAAATGGTCGCGCGCTTTTCTTATGTCCTCTGTCGCCCAGCCTCCAGTGCCTGCTCACTGTTCTTGCTGCCCTGTTTTCCCAGTATCGGGGGCCCTGCACTCTGGCCCGGATGGCTGGGGCTGGGTGTTCGGCAGCCCTGGGCTCCGTCTCCCTCCCGCTCTGCCTGCTCTTCTCCCGCCGGGAGCTGGGGGGAGGGGCGCTCGGCTCCCGCGGGGCCGGGGCTTGTATCTTACCCCCTTCGCGAGGCGCTGGGTTCTCTCAGGTGCGGATGTGGTCTGGATATTGTCCTGTGTCCTCTGGTCTTTATTCTAGGAAGGGTTGTCTTTGTTATATTTTCATAGATATATGTTGTTTTGGGAGGAGATTTCCGCTGCTCTACTCACGCCGCCATCTTCCGCCCCTCCTTCGGATTTAACTTTTGTACCAAGTCATTACTCAATTATTTCTCTTACTACTTATTGGGTGATCTTTCTCATGTTCAGTGATTTAAAATACCTTTATCCATACTACAAACTTACATAAACTTGAGTCTTTCCTAAAATGATTTCTATCTGGTTCTATTATCCTTTTTGTCTATTCCAGCACTCATTACCCACTGTTTTAGTAATTGCATCTTTATGATACATTCTATATTTGTTAAGAGCCTCTCATTCTCTTCCTACACCTAACCACACTCATACAATGTTCTTATTTTTTTCTTACACATACAATTTATTTTCCAGATGAACTTAAGAATTATTTGGCCCAAGTTGGCACTGGCATAAGGATAGACATAAAGATCAATGGACTGAGAGTCCAGAAATGAACCTCACAATTAGAGCCAACTGATTTTTGACAAGGGTGCCAAAATAATTCAATGGGGAAAGAATTCTCTTTTCAACAAATGGTGCTGGGTTGAGTGAATAAATTCAAATGCTGAAGTTGAACCCCGTAACACTTTTCACAAAAATTAACTCAAAATGGATCAGACTTAAATATAAAAGCTAAAACTCTCTTAGAAAAAAATACAGGAGAAAATCTGTGATATTGGGTTAGGCAAAGCCTTCTTAGATATGACCAAAAGCACAAGCAATAAAGAATAGATAAATTTGATGTTATCAAAATTAAACATTTTTGTGCTTCAAAGAACATTAGAGAAGTGAAGAGATAATCCACCCAATGAAAGAAAATTTTTGCAAATCCTCTATTTGACAAAGGGCTATATAAAGAACTCATATAACCTAACAACAACAAAAAAAACACCAATTTTAAAAAGGGCAAAGGATTTGAATAGACATTTCTCCAGAGAAGATATACACATGTCCATTAAGCATATGAAAGATGCTCACCATCATTAGTCATTAGGGAAATGCAAATCAAACCTATACCCACTAAGACAGATTTAAAAAAAAAAACAAACAGAAAATAACAAATGTTGGTTTATGTTCCCATCTGGCCTCCAAAAAAGGCTCATTTCACTTAGCACAGCCACATTTTTCAAACACCTGGTTCTTCATCAGCATTCTGTTGAAAGAAGTTCTTCCAAAATAAGAAAATCTCAGTTCTGGCTAACCGTTCATCAGTGTGTGGGGTGAGAAGTCCTGTCTGTGCACTTGGTGAGGCCCTGGGGTAGAGCTTCAGAGCTGACATTAATGATCACGCACTACATGGTTGTCACCTCCATCTAGAATGGGTTCTTGTGCTTTGTGCTAAGTACTGCCTAGATCATTTACATGCTAGCTACCTAAGGAGTCAGGCATCATCATCTCCATTTTCAGAATGAGGAAACATGGATTCCCAGGCGTTAAGGCACTTGCCCAATGCAAACAGGTAGAGGCAGCCCTGGATTCACACCTGTGTCTGCTCGACTCTTTTCATCATGCCAGATTTCTTTTTTAAACTGTGGTAAAATATACGTAACATGAAGTTTACCATTTTAACCATTTTCAAGTGTACAATTCAGTGTCATTGTATATATTCACAAAGTTGTGTAACCACTACCACCATCTAGTTCCAAACTTCCACATAACTCAAAACACTCGGTAACCCAGTAATGCCCTCTTCCTCACACCCTAGCCCCTGGTAACATCTATTTCACTCTCTGTCTCTATGAATTTTTCTATTCTGGGTACCTCATAAGAGAGGAATTGTACAAGGAGTACTTCTTGTGTCTGGCTTCTTCCACTGAGTATATCGGCAAGGTTCATGCACATAGGAACACATGTCAGAACCTCCTTTTCACACCTGAATGATATTTCCTTGCATGTATATGCCACATTTGTTTATCCCTTCATCCACTGATGGACATTTGGGTTGTTTCCACCTTTTGGCCCCTGTGAATAATGCTGCAATAAACATTGATATGCAATTAAAAAAAAAAAAGAAGAGAAATGAAAACATGTCCATACAAAAACTGTACATGTATGTTCATAGTAGTATTATTCACAATAGCCAAAAGGTGAACCAGCCCAAATGTGTAACAACTGATGGATAGATAAACAAATTGTGTTATGTCCATATACTGGACTGCTATTCAGCCACAAAAGTGAATGAAGTACTGATACATGGATGAACCTTAAAGATATTACGCTAAGTGAAAGAAGACAGTCATAAAAGACCACATATTGAATGATTCCATTTATGTGAAATGTCCAAATAAGGCAATCTCTAAAAGTATGTGATGGTTGCCTAAGGATGGCAGAGGGACCAACTGGGGGTAAATGGGGAATAATGGCAATGGGTTTGAGTTGATGAAATGTTCTAAAACTGTGTGTTTGTTGCATGGCTGTGAATATACTGAAAAACACTGAATTGTACAGTTGAAGTGGAAGGATTATAAGGTTTGTGAATTATATTTCAATAAGCTAAAGTTCAAAGAAGAGATAGTTAAGAAAAACTGTTCAATTTAAAAAGCAAGTTGCAGAAGAGGTATATGATAGTGATCCTATTTGTGGTCAAAGAAAAAGGACATTTGTAGGTGTATTAAAACTCTCCTGAAGGACCCACAGGAGCTATACCAGCACTGAGTGGGCAGTGGGAACTGGGGGTGGAGGGAACTTCCTAAAACTTCACACATTTCTATACTGTTTTAACTTTTACTAAGCTAGACTGCTTTCAATATAAAATAATAAAGAAGTGACAAAGTTAAAAACTCAAAAAAAAAAAAAGAATTATTTGGCCAAGTTCCATTTAAAATGTTTGAACTTTTGTTGACTAGTAATTAAAAAGTGTGATTTGACATAAAAGACACTTAGAGGAAACTAGAGTCCTTTTCCAAAATCAGAGGTCTTTCCCTAAATTTTTTAGATTTGAATTTTTCTTTATTTTTATATCTTCATTACGTTTCATAAATGTTTGATCTTTATTTAACTTGCTCTTTTCAGCATAGCATTTTTATTAGCAAATTAGCAAATTTTACTAAATTCCTGCAAATCTGATCTAACACTAATCTTGATCTTATGCTTTATTAATTAGAATTAATTTCCTGTCCAAGCAATGTGTCTGAATGCAGCCATGACTGTGTGCTGACCTCAGATGGTCCTGTATGCTTCTGTCCTGAAGGCTCAGTGCTTGAGACAGATGGAAAGACGTGTAGTGGTAAGTTCACTTACCTTTTGTTTGAAATGTTCACTGTCTAAGGGACAGCAAAAAGTTGATCTGCTTGACAAAGGAGGATAGATTTTCCAGCATTATACATTATACATTGAGAGATATTTATGCAACAGTGTAACATACTGATTTCAATCAGGTTTTTGTTTTACACATAGTGTAGTGGTTATGAGCAATGGCTTTGAAGCTAGACAGCCCTGAGGTAGCATTGCAGTTACTGGCAGCCTTACTTTGAAACAGTTTTCTACCTCCCTTGACCTCTCCTCATCTGTAGAGGTGAATGATACCTGCTTCCTATACTCGTGGCCAGCATTAAACAGGTGGCAGATGCAGAGAGCTTAGCCTTTTCCTTGCACCCAGTAAATACCTCTCTACTTCTATCGTCATGGAGACGTAAGTATATAAAGGGCTGGATGTAACTCAAAATTTACAGAAGACTTATTTGTGGCTTTTTTTTTTTTTTAATAAAGAAAGCAAAAGAAGCCAACAGGTCAAAAATGCATGAGAGAAAAAAATATATTACCCATTAAAAGAGCTAGCCCAGCTGCCAGGGCACGTGTTTGCCAACTCCGTGATAGAACATGAGGGTGGGGGCCGATGGATGTGAAGACATCCCGTTGGGATATCAGAGATGGTCAGGATCATAGAGCAGTGGAGTACGGTGACATTTTTGCGTCTGGTCCCTGAAAAATAAACTTGACTGCAGCAGTAGGAACAAATTTGGTAACAGTTTTAGAAATCACCATATATTTGGCCATCCTCAATATTTTGATGAAAAATCGTTATATTTTTCAAGGACAATCGCATCGTTACCCAGCAGTTATTTTTTGTAGGCTGTTCCTCTCCTGACAATGGTGGCTGCAGCCAGCTCTGCCTCGCTCTCAGCCCAGCGTCCTGGGAATGCAGCTGCTTTCCTGGGTATGACCTGCAGGCGGACTGGAAAAGCTGTACAGCCTCAGGTTAGTGCCGTGGATATTGGGAAGTGCGTCTCTGCCAAAGGTTACATGAGAACAACGTTTCATTGAGAAAGATGGAGAGTTAAATTGCTTTTGGCTTCTGGGTAGAAAAGTTTGATATTTTATTTTTGGAAATGGGAAACAAATCACCTTGTAAATATAAATCATAATTGTGTTTTTGCGGAATATTTCTAAGTTAATTAGCATTCAGCAAAGAGCGTGCCTTAGCCAGACCCCAATACTCTTAACTTCTCAGAGCCTTAGTTGATAGAGCATAATCTGAGCTCTGAAAATAATCTGGGATCTAGTTATTAACTCAAATAATCATGCTTTCCTTTCCAAAGTGCCCAGGCATTTGGACATTAATGAATACAATATGCTAATGTTAACATGTTTCAATATGTGTGAATCAAGGAGATGTGGCACTAAGACACATCATTTCGCTCTGGTGTTGGTTATTTAATGTGGGCTCTTTTTGGAAGTAACTTGCACTTTAACAGTAGCGCCTGACAGGGAGGAATCCAGTGATGAAATGCTGACCAGGTGCCATGGCAAGGGAGAGGTGGCTTCTGGCCTGTCCTCACCTGTACCACCACAGGCGGGAAGTGGAGAGACAGAACTGCAGGAAGAGGGTGCATGACAGGAAGAGTCACAGTGCCTCTAGGGCTCCAAGGCATATTTAATGGAGTCGTATTTGAATTTGCTTAGTAGGACCACAGCCGTTTTTGCTGTTTGCCAATTCTCAAGATATTCGACACATGAACTTTGATGGAACAGATTATGGAACTGTGCTGAGCCAGCAAATGGGAAAGGTTTTTGCCCTAGATCACGACCCTGTGGAAAACAAGGTATGGTTTTGTCACTTGAACAGCTGTGACTGTGCTTTAAGGACAGAGCAGAGGATTTTATCCGAACAGATTGACCTGGGCTACTTGAAAATCCTCTGCTAAGCTCAGAAGAATTAGTCACAGTAAAATTTAAATATAGGCATTGGAACAAATTTGGGAAATTTTAAGGCCATTCCTCTTATTATAACCCTACACTGGTCCTTGCTGTGATTCAGCCATTTTATTGGGAAAGATTGAGCAGGATCTTCAGTTCATTTTCTTCCTTGGAGATGAGGGTGGGAGGTTAGCACAGAGCCATACACATAGGAGGAGCACCATAAATAAGTATTTAGTTATTTGCTGGTAGCTAAGTATGGGTTAGTAATTCGCATTTAATATCTGTCACTGGGGGGTGGAATTCAGTGACCTTCTAACCATGAATATCAGGAAACCTAAGTTTTATGGGTTGTGAGAGAATGGCAGCTCACAACCTTATTTATATAATAATCTATTGTACATGAGGTTTTCTGTATATAACTTAAAATTTCTGTATTATCACCCCAATCAACAAACCATTTGGCCTTTAATTTCTTAGTTGTATTTATGCTAGTTTAGAATGTGCTTGAAATGATATGTTACAGTGTCTTCCAGAGATTAACTACCCATTATCAATTTACATAGTTATAAATCTCACTCCATAATTATTTATTACTGGATGGTACATTAATTCCTAGAATTTTAAACTGTGTTTTTGTTCCTTCCTGATTTGAAGCAATCTGGCAAATGGCCCCAAAAAAGACAGGGCGAAGCAAATTGATTCTGTACTTAATCGGTATGGATTGATGAGTACATGTATTCATCTTGCAAATAGAAATTTGTACTTAAACACTAGCAAACAATTTTTCTTTTTTCTTGAATTGAATCTATATGACTCCATGGAAGAATTATATTAACAGAAAGAAATAATAGAGAAAAAATAAGTTCAACATTCATTTATTACCAAACTAATTTTTTCCTGCACAGTCAGTAGGAAATTTTTACAACAAGGTGAATAAGGAGACTTAGAATGAACTTTAAGTTGTGTGGCTGTTTTTCACTTCTCTGGTAAATGTTCTAATTTCTTGCTTCTCAAACGCTGGTACTTGGACCAGATTGTCCTTGCATCATCAATATCCCCTGGAGCTTGTCAGATCTGCCAAGACCCTCAGCCCCCACCCCTGACCAGTGAATTGGAATTAGACCCTCAGCCATCGCCCCTGACCAGTGAATCGGAATTTGCATTTTACAAGATTCCCAGGCGATTCCTGTGCAATTTGAATTTGAGAAGCAGAGGTCTAGTGGAGGGTTTTTTAGTGGGAGAAGTACTCATTTTTGTAGTATGGAATGGAGCTGTTTTCTATGCCATCTAGAAAGATGAATTACCATTTTGTGAATACTCTCATCATTGATTATAGGTTTTTGTGCTGACATGTACTCACAGTTAAAATTCCACAAATGTTACCATTAAAGTGTGAGCTGATCCATAGCAGTTTTTTAATGCTTTCATGAAATTCTTGTATCTGTTTGATAGTCTGAATATCAGACTGAAAAAGAACTGAGCACATACAAGGTATGTTCTGTTGTACAAGATGGATTAATTAAAATGAAATTATATACAGTTAGAGATGAAAGGAACTTTGGTAAATATCTAGTCTGTCATTTTAAGAGTTGAGAAATTGAGGTTAAATAGCTTGGCCAAGGCAATCAAACAAACAACTGCCAAAATTGGGAGAGGAACCTGTTACCTGTGGGTTGAGCAGGAGAAGATACAGCTCACCCTGCTGCCTCCATTAAACTGCTAATCATTGCTTCCTTTCAGGCTGTGAAAGCCTACAGAGTTCAAGCACAATGGCTTTGTTATTGACCTATAATCAAAAGTTAATAAATTACTAGTAGCAATGGAAATATGTGCCAGCTGTAGGGCTAAAGGGTTTTATATACAGAAAACGAATGCACTTGGTATTACTATACCCATTTTACCAAAGGGGAAAGTGAGACTCAGAGACATTGAAGAACTTGGCTTAAGTTTACACACTTCTGGGAAGTAGCAGGGGTGGGATTCACTTGGAGGTGTGCTTATCTCTAAAGCCAATCTCTTAATGATTCCACTATATGATCCAAAAAATTTACTAGCCACAATTGAGAGTATCCATATTAATTCTTTTAAACAAATCAGACGGAAATGCCTATTTTTTCTTTTATAGATATACTTTGCCCACACAGCCCTGAAGTGGATAGAGAGAGCTAATATGGATGGTTCCCAGCGAGAAAGGCTTATTGAAGCCGTAGATGTGCCAGAAGGTCTTGCTGTAGACTGGAGTGGCCGCAGATTCTACTGGACAGACAAAGGGTATGCCTGCTCCTTCAGCTTTATGCCACAGGGGGTGGGAGTGATGGGACAGGCAGTCCTGCGGCTTTGTCCTCATCTTTGCACACAAGGAAATGTTTCTGGAGCCCTGTCTGGGACTGGAGGACAGATGCCCCCATACCCCCCACACTTCCCTCGCCTCCCCACCACCAAGCAGGACATTCTTCCCTTTATCAGGATTGGGTCTGTATCCAAGGGAGAATTTTGAGGACCAAGGAAGTAGCATGTGTTTTTGTACTTCAGCCTGTTGTAATCAGAGAAATACACACAAAACATGTGTATGAATACAATCAACCACAATCAACAGGCACTCTTGGAGCATCTGCTGTGGATAAGGCTTCCTCCTAGGTAATGTGGGAGATGCAAAGGAGCATGAAGAGGGCTCCATCTTTTCAGTCAGCTCAGAATTCAGTCAGGGAGGTAAGGCACACATACACAGGAAAAACTAATGCCAGTGCTTGGTCTAGAGGTCAGCACCAGAGATGTCGTAAGGCTATACATTAATAATGGCCAAATGAAGGGTGTACACTCCCAGAGGAGTGCCGCAAGGGATTTCAGGGGTCAACTAACCAAATCCCCTCATTTTACAGATGGGGAAACTAAGGCTCGGAAAAGCCAAGTGATTTATACATGGTTACACGACATGCAAGTGGCAAGTCTTGGGCTAGGCTCCACATGCTGGCTCTCTATTAAGTGAGCCTGAAGGAGGGAGTGAGAGCTTCACACTGGAGTTCTGAGGAATGTCCTGATGAGATTGTACAGACCTTTGCCTTGGATGGAAAACAGCAGAACTAGAGGGAGGTTGTGGTGTGCCTGCCCTCTGCGCACACCGCTCCCTGGTGCTGCAGGAGGGAGGCTGCACTTAGTGTGTAAGTGTGTGTGGCTTAGGGGAGCCCCGGGACCTGTGGGGGTGGGAAGACAGTGAAGGAAGGAAGTGGCTGCATCTCTTATATGTGCTAATGAGAACCCATTTCCTTGCTCCTGGAAGAGAGGCAGCTGACCCCAGAGACATCACAGGATAGTACTAGAGATGTTCTGTGCTTTGGATATTTTCTCAGTCAAAGCCATGAAGTGAAATGGTGGCCAACCTGAACATCTGATACCCTTGCAACTGTGCTAAAGAAGAGAATTAATTAGGGTTTTACTTCTGTGAAATCAGTGGTTCCAACACAACAGGAGGAGTCCCAGAGAATGGATATATAGGTTTGGGGTAGGCTTTCTGTGTCCCAGAAAATCTCTTTTGGTCTGGATAACCCATGAGAAACAAATGGTTTTTTTTTTAATGAGTTAAATTTATGGCATGGGGTGTAGTTAATAATATGGCACTTCTACATCCAGGTTAAGTATATTTTCATTCATTCATTTGTTGTTCACTTAACCATGCCTTCATTCTTTTATTCTTTGGGTAGTTATTTACTGGATAACTGAAATGCATCAGACACTGTGCTGAAAGCTTTATATCCATGACACTGTTAAATCCCCAAAATGTAAATTTTCTTATCCCTAATTTAAAGATTAAAAAATTGAGAAGCAAAGAGAAAAAGTAATTTCCCCAAGGTTAAGTAGCAGTATAAAGAGCGGAACTGGAGCTTTAGTTGTAATAATGATAAAAATTATAATAACAGCCTCTTCTGTGCAGAAGGACATTTAAAATGTCAGCTGTGCATAACAGCAGAGTTTGTACATGGCTGTTCTCAGAGGGAAAATGTTGATCAGAGCAGCAGATGTCAGCCCCTCCTGGACCCTCCCAGGATGCTGGGTTTCATCATATTTCTCACATTCATATGACACCTCAAATTTTAACAGCATTTGATTAATAGTCCCATGGTGTACCTACTACCAAGGCAATGCCTTCAGGAGACAGAGTTAGACAAGTACTTCTGTATCCTGGAGAATCAGACTTCCAATTCCTGAGCTCATTGACTTGCCTAAAAACAAGCCCTTCTTAAGTGCTCTTCCCTTTAAAGGCAGCTGCTAAAATAAAACCTTTAATTTGCCTGGAAATGAGAGGTTTATCATATGAAAACCTTGATATTAGGTAGAAATTGGATTTAAATAACTGAGATTCCCAGCTCATGGTATTAGATTATATGGTAACTCTTAATCTGTTAAGAGAACCAGACTGGATACTTAACAGTTTACACTGGTTTAGGAAAAGACATATTCAAATTAACGTATAGCTACAGGAAGGAAGCAAATTGATAATTTCACTGGCAATGCTGTTATTTAGTATCAAGGAATCCTGATTCCTAAAGTCAAATGCCTAGTAAAAAAGAAGCAAAAGGGCAAGAAATAATGTTTGCCCATTCTTTTGAGTTAACAAAAACTACCATGAGTAAAAATCAGTCTTCTATGGTTCTGGATGAATAGCTCTTGTCATGGAAATAGGATGGTGTTTAGAGGATCCCATTGGCATTGAGACCAATCAGGGAATGGCTATTAAGAGAAAGACACAGCACTGGATTAAGGGTTATGCTTGGATTCAGACACAGCACTGGATTAAGGGTTATGCTTGGATTCAGGTGAACCCCAAAGTCTGTGCTTGTCTTTGCTTTCTCAGCACCAATACCGCAGTGTGAGATTTGCTTTCTGGTGGAATCAAATAGAAGTGTATTATTAGGTGAATCCTTTGGGGAGCTTTGAAAATAAATTCTAGCAATCCTGCTGAGTTAGCTCCAGGGTCAGGAGTATGTGCCTGTCTCAGTTCTCAGTACCTCACTCCTGCTCAGAACAGTAAATATTCAGAGATGATGCAATAGTGGAATCAGAACTGACAGTTTTATCTCCCTGGTCAAAAGCAAGCGGTCTTCGCTTTCCCTCCCATCAAGGCAGTGGGCACAGTGATACTTGTGGCTGAGTGAATTTGACACATCGAGTTCAGAAAGACCCAGTAGTACCCTCCCAATGGCCACTTCATCTGGGAATAAAAGTATCTCATAAAAGTGGCACCAAAATATAAATGGCTTCACATTAGCCACTGCCCTGAGTTGGTTGTTTGCAAAGTGTACTTGACTCAGCATAGGCCCTGAGCTGATCTTACCTTTATCCACCTCCTGCATCTAACCTGTGAGGAGGAGTCTATAAAGCCTCTGACTCACTGACGGCCTAGAAAGTGTGCCTGAATAAGTCCCCAGAGAAGATCGGCTTAATGTTTTGCAGAACAGAGAGGAGAGAATAGTCCCACCCTGAGTTTCTGGGCAGGCCCGTTTCATGCAGACATTGCCTATAGGAACAAGGGGTAGAGCTTTCCAGGTGTTTGTGGAATGAATTAAAGACAGTTATACTTTCTAGTTTGCAGGAGGGAAACAGGCTGGTGGAGAGGGGAGGGTCTTCTTATCCCCTCTGCCTGTAGTCCTATCTACTCCTGGAAGCCTGGTTTAACTCCCAGGTCCAGTGTATCCAACTAAGCCCCCAGCCCTGAGTCTGCCAATTGCATTCTTTACATTCTCTGTATTGTACTTCCCTCCCCCACCCTCTCCTGCTGCCCTATAAGCCGAGTAAAGATCATGATGGAGTTTTCTCTAGTACTGTATCTCCAATGCTTAGGCGAATCCCTGGCACAGAGTAGGTGCCTCTTAAATATTTATTTGGTAATAAAGATTTATTTCACAAATAAATGGAAAAATTAGGAAATAAGAATTTTCTCCCCTGCCAAATTCCATAGGGTTATATTTTTTAATGTAAAGATTAGTACATAATATTCAGTACTCCCATTTGTCTTAGAATCATATAGAAAAAAATTAAGGTCAGCATACATTTCCCCCACTGTCTTGTGCTGGCTGTCTCCCAGCCCTTCAGACCTGCTCTCCCTCCCCCTGCTTTCCCTCCCCGTGATCTGTGGCTGTGACAGGAAGCCAACAGCTCCTCTCTCGACTGCCTTTTCCTGGTTCCAGCAGGAGAGGGAAGTTTTGAAGAGAAAGGGATGTAGTATTTACACACATTTTGTCCCTGCCAGGCCACTGACACAGTCCCCTCTTACTTTATCCTTTCACAGTGTGTTTAACTGCATGGCATATATACTGGAATGCTAATTAAAAGACTGTTAAAAAAAGAGAATGTACATGTTGGTCCTGACGTGTGTATTTGTGCTCACACGTGTGCACACATGCTAGCATGTGTGATGGGGATAGTCTGGATGCTTTCCTTTGTATTTCAGTAAGCCACAGGGATGGAGCATTTTTGTTTAAAAAGCAAAGTTGATATAAAAAGGCCCTTTATATTACTTGCATTTTAGGAAGTCTCTCATTGAAGGGAGTGATTTAACTGGAAAACATCGTGAAATAATCATTAAGGAAGGCATCTCTCAGCCACGAGGAATTGCTGTTCATCCAGTGGCCAAGTAAGTATTTGTGAAAACGAGGCACCTTTCTGTAGACAGTTCATGCTAGTTTGATATGCTAGTGACCAACATTTGTCTTAAGATCTCTGGTGGTCAGTGGAATCAGGACCAAGCAAATTCATAAGATTTGTTCAAATTTTCAGAGCTGATATTGCTAGTGTGACTTCCTCATCCTTGTAACGTCTTCTGATTTTCTATTCTTGTATGAAAATATTATTGCTTAGATACCCTTTCATTTTAAGCAAATTCAATTTCTTTTTGAGAAGAAGTGGGCTGTAATTCTTTAAACAATTAGACATTAACCCATTAAGCTACTTTCTTTACAAATCTAAATTATTGCTTTCCTGAGTAGAGGATAATATGTGGATTGCATGGTTTATAAATTCTATTTAGAAAAATCGTGAGTTTAGTTCAAATGATAAGTTATGCCTGGATTTAGACAAAAAGAAACAGACATCATGAATGAGTAGGAGACTGTTGTTAATTGTGAATTAGTAAGAAATTGGTGACAAATGCTGGTTTAGGTTTATAGAGGTAAGAAGAACTGATTCCTTTCTACTGCAAAAACAAGGCTAAAAATTTAACTGTATTTTATTTGGAATGGAAATTTTATGATAGTCTATGGGAGATAATACACTGGTAGTAATTGATAATTGATTTGGAGCCAGCCACATGATTAAAGCAGTGAGAAGATATCCATCTCTAAACAAGCAGGTGAAAAGATACTGAACCACACTGACCTCAAAAAATGTGCCTCAGCATCTGGTTTATGAAACTTCAAATTGACCAAGTTAACTGAGTACATCATATAAAACTGTTTGATAAACAAATATGCTCTTTCCTTTATGTTTTAATTTTACATGTAAAGTGAGTCTTAACATCTGCATAGCAGTAGGACAGGCTAGCAAGATTTCATTTGCTTTTACAGCATGAAATGCTTATTTAAGAATATGTACTCAATACATTCTTGATTTGTAATATACTACAATTTTTTAAATCAGTCTTTTTATCCAGTGATCTTAAATTTAATCTGACATTTCCTAAGATGCTCTACACAGAAAAGATAATTTTTTGCTTCTGAAAATTATTTGTTCAACATACAGTGCTATACTTTCTCTTTCTATATTCCTTGGTGTACCACTTAGTTAAAACGATTTACATTGATGTTTTCAATGATGAAAGAATAGAATTTTTTCATGCAATTTTTTAAATGCTTTTTTGATTAAAGGAGATTATTCTGGACTGATATGGGGATTAATCCACGAATTGAAAGTGCTTCCCTTCAAGGCATTGGCCGGCTGGTTATAGCTAGCTCTGATCTGGTGTGGCCCAGTGGAATAACGATTGATTACTTAACTGACAAGTTGTATTGGTGTGATGCCAAACAGTCTGTGATAGAAATGGCAAATCTGGATGGTTCCAAACGCCAAAGACTTGCTCAAAACGATGTAGGTGAGGCCTTGGGATGGGTGATTTCTTCATTTTGACTGAATATTGATGAGTGTTAAATACAAAATGTGTTTAGACACACACACACACACACCCTCACCCCTGCCCCACCCCACATACTCTTAACCACATGGTGAGAAGGGGATAAAGACAGAATTCCCCAGAGATTTATGAGCTACAAAGATTACCTTGACATTAGAATAGTGGGTAAAAAAATAATGATGTAGGTTCATTCCTCTTTGCCAAGATTTCCCAAAATCATATTAAAAATTTATAAACTTCTGTAGGAATAAGAAGTTAGTTCAACTGTTATCTTTCTTATGTTCTAGAAAATGTCATTTTTATAACAGTAATATCACCATTAGGTATTAGTGAATATCTATTCATGTGCAAAGTATTCATGTGCAAAGATGAATACAGTTTTCTCCCCTATTATATTTTAGATTTTGCATGGGATGTCATGTATTTTCATAAATATCTGTAAAACCCTGTAGCCTATATTAACTGTTAAAAGAAAGGTATGAATGGCTATGAGATTAGGTAGCACTGGGAGACTCGTTGTGATTTAGAATATGCAAAGACAGTATTTAAACTGGACCATGTGGTAAACAGATGTTAATAAAATGTTATCATTTGAAATAAGGCTGCAAAGATTGGTCTTTGTATGTTAGTACTGCCAGGATATATTGACTGACTTAAATTTGATTGTACTAGGGAGCACTGCATGTTCTTGAGTTGTAATATACTCAAGGAAATGTGCATGGTAAGATTGATATCTCAGGATAATCACTTAGGTAAGTATAAAGGTTGGATCGGAATCTGGGGAAAATAAAATCAGTTAGGAGACTACAACAGATGTCCAGTCAACAGTTAATGAAAGCCTGAACTTGAACATTGCCATTTAAAAGTGGAAAGGAGGATTAGAATTATATAAAAAATCATTGTGAATGAAAAACTGAGAGCATTTGCTAAGACCATATCAAATTGAGGGCTAGGAAGATGTTGAAGATGCTTCAGAGATTTGGAAACTGGTTGAGGAAGCTGGAAAAAACAGTTTCTCTCTTTTAGGAAGAAGCTAACAAGCTAATAACCTATATAAGATATTTATTATGCCTGTTTCTTTAGTTTTGGAGGTAATGAATTTCTAGATTCATATTCTATTAAATAATCAAGAAACGTGTAATTTGAAAATTTTACATATTTCCAAGCTTCTTTAAAAATGAAATACATACTTCACAATAAAACATGAGCTTGTGTACAGTTGTAGACTTTATTCATACATGTACTTAACAGATATTTATTGAATCACAGAAAGTGGACATACAGTGGATAGTAAAACAAATATGGTTCCTGTAAAGCCATGGAGGCTAGTGAAGGAGACATACCTTCACCTAAATACATCAGCTAAATAAATGTAGGATTGCAGCTTTGACATATGAAAGCAAAAAGGGATTTGAAAATTCCTAACCAGAATGTAAAGACACCATAGTCTAAACCAAAAAAACATAACGATATTTTGTGAATAATTTGTATTGCTACTGTAATCTCTAAGGCAGTTTTCTACTAAAGACCATTATCAAATATTGATATGAAAATAGGTAAAATAATCCATCCTTGTAGTGCCATCTACTGGTAACATTAGTGGTGACTTCTCAGCTGCCAGTTGAGGGTTTTGAATGTGAAGATTGATGGAATTCATTCTTAATTTAAAATGCAATTGTGGCTCGTCTGTTAAAAAAAATTAATAAGGTAGATTGTGTCAGAGTAAGATATTTGATTGTTGAGAAACTATAGCTAATTCTGACACATGCTACACTGAGGATGAACCTTGAGGACATTATGCTAAGAAAAATAAGTCAGACACAGAAGACAATATTGTTTGATTCCACTTACTTGAGATATCTAAAGTAGTCACATTCGTAGAAAGAGATAGTAGAATGGTGTTTGCCAGGGACTAGGGGAGGGGAAAATGGGAAGTTGTTGTTCAATGGGTGTAGAACTTCAGTTTTGCAAAATGAAGTTGTGGAAATTGGCTGCACAACAATCTGAATGTACTTAACGCTACTGAACCATATACTTAGATTAAGATGATAAATTTTGTGTGAGACTTTTTTTACCATCATATAAAAAATGATAGCTATATTTAAAAATTATCTTGTACATTTATGGTTTTAACTTGGGACAAAGGGCTAGAGACTAAAGTGAATCCTTATGGCCCTAGTCACTAATGACTGGTGGAGACTCACTGCCACCAGGATAAGTTGTTTGAGTTTGCTGCCAGAAGAGGGAGATGTTCGTTCTAATCTTCCAATTCCATTGCCCATTTGCAAAAAGGCTGACCTGGGAAATGGAACTGGACTTGATTGAAACTTCCAAATTTGGGGCTCCATAGCTTTAGCCTCTAGCCACTTGACATAGTATGTTACAACATTTCCCTGCTTACTGAATACTTGGATATTTTATCAGAAGAGTTTCAGTGGTGTGGAGATGTCCGTGTAGTTTTTTGTGGGTCAGAACAGCCCACTTATGGGTCAATAGGAACCATGAAAATGGAGACAGCAGATAACAAATGGCTTTCCAAAAACTTGGCTAGTAAGGGAAGGAAAGAGACAAAAAGAAGCTAGAGGGGTCAAGGGGTTGAGAAAATTAAGATGGGAGGGACCTGAGGATATTAATTGGCTAAAAGAAAAAAGCTAATAGGATGAGGAGAATGAAATGTAAACGAAAGGGGCAACTGACAGAACAGACCCTAGAGACGGCAGGAAGGATGAGGCCAAGACCATAGGTCAAGAGACCGATATTGGATAAAAGGAAAAATAAGAAAGCAGGCGGGGGTCCATTGCATGGAAATGTGTTTGTGGACATGGGAATTTAATGGAGACTTATTCCGTTACCTCAATATTTTAAAGATCCTTACAACAACCTGTAAATTTAGTCTGCTGCTTAGTACAGCCATTCTAAAGCCGAGGAACCTGAGGCAAAGAGAGGTAAAATGACTTGCTCAAGTTTAGTCTGGAAATAATGACAGAATCACTGAAACGAGAAACATTCCTCCTCCTTGGTGCTATTATGTCAACCAACCCGCGTTCTCCGCCTCCCCCAACGCTGGCTGCCAGCGCTGGACCCCAGACCACCAGGCTCCCATTTTAAGACGATGCTCCCTCATCATGTCGGTTTCCGGGACACAGGTGTGGGTAGGGGCTCACACCGTGCTTAGCAGCTACATTAAAGAAATGATTTACTGTAAGAATCGCATGTATGTGTCAAGCCTTGTCCTTTTTGAAATACTCATGGCAAAGACAAACATATGTAAATGGATTTGATGCTCCCAGGTCACCCATTCGCTGTAGCTGTGTTTGAGGATCACGTGTGGTTCTCTGATTGGACTATGCCATCGGTAATAAGGGTGAACAAGAGGACTGGCAAAAACAGGGTACGTCTCCGAGGCAGCATGCTGAAGCCCTCATCACTGGTTGTAGTTCATCCTTTGGCAAAACCAGGTACCCTGGGCACGTTACATAGTCTTTCTTTATAATGGAATCTACAATGATTCGTTTGGTGGCGGGAGGAGGGTGATACTGCGGTTCTCACTAATTTGGGTAGATGGTAAGAGTTTATCCTAAGACAATGTGGTAGTGGATTCGACTTTATCTCTCCAATCTCATCTTGACATCTCCTAAGCAGTTTTTAATCACCTACTCCTTTGCAAAGATTCTTGGGTTAAAGGCACTGAAAGTGGGGCAGGGGTGGGAGGAGCAATTTCAAAACCTGCAGTAGAAGCATCTATGTATAACTGGGGCCTTTCTCCACTTGCTGAGCGTACCGTGAGGAAGCATCAGCCGGGAGTACGCGAATGGAAAAGGCGTCCAGTGTCCTCTGGTAACACTTCTTTCTGAATTGCCCTTCTTCAATTTGACTAGATTATATGTCAGAAAATAGAAATCATATCTGCCTAAAGAGCTCTTGAACAAAAGTACTGGCTAGACTCAATAAATACTCATAAGGTAATACCATTCTGAGTTTGTCTTAGAATCAGTGGCCCCTTATAGGAACTCATCTGAAATAGTTCAGTACAGCCTTCAATTAGATACACTGAGCTTCTCTCCCCAAAGCTATACATTGTGATTTGCCTCAGTGGCCCTCGTGATCTCCAAGCCCATCTGCGAATGCACCTCTCTCCTCCACTAGGAGCAGAGCCATGCTTCCATCGGAATGGAGGCTGTGAACATATTTGTGAAGAGAGGTTTGGAACTGCTCGGTGTTCATGTCGTGAAGGTTTTGTAAAAGCCCCAGATGGGAAAATGTGCCTGGCTGTGAATGGCCATCAGATATCAGCAGGTAATATGATAAACTATGTGGCTAAATTACCTTACTTTGGCTCAGGAATATAGTTCTGCATTGATCCTTATGCTTTTATTGACTTTTTATTTTGTATTTCTAAAATGCTCCGCTTTTAAGGACACCGTTTTGTTTTTTCTCTGATGAGTTTGGGCTCCTTATTACAGACAAAATTCAGTTGACCTCCTCTAGTTGTAAAATTAATGAACAAAAGATAATATTCAAAGTCTTAAGTCCCCATCCTCCAGCACCCCAGTCATGGTGGAGTGGTCCAAACTTGGAAATAAATGCCAGTGTTTACCGCCTTGGATAGTGTTCACAGACATTTTATGTAGAAGTTTTATGGCCTCAATTTTAGGCATAGTCATAGACAGCCCCCCTACCATGTGGCTTGTTTAGTATAATGAGCAAAATCCTTTATAATAAATAACTTTAGGCTATCCAAATAAGTGTAGGAATCTAGCCTGAGAAGGTGTCTGATCCACATTTTTAAAACCTAAATCTAAATATGACTTTAAGGAAGAGAAAGAGGAAATCAAATGTGATGTGTAACCAGTTACTGCTTTGCCTCCCTTCAATGTGCATCCAAACAGTTAAAGAGTGTTTGGATTCATCTCTTGATGTCTTTATGCCAGAGAGAGTTTACCTTTTATTAAAACTGTTTTTTGAAAATGCATATTTATCTAATAGGCATAGTATAAATTAGGTGACAGATTGACAACAAATAAAGGGATTGATCTCTCCCTAGATCAGAATTGGCTGTTTTGAATTTTCAGAACTTCCTATTAATTGTTGCCTTGGGACAACGGTTCTCAATCACTGGTTTCAGGACCACTTTGCACTCTTAAAAATTATTGAGAACCCCAAAGAGTTTTGGTGTATGTGGATTACGTCTGGCAATATTTATGATATTAGAAATTAAAACTGAACTATTTAAAAAACTTATCTATTAAAATTAAAGTAATCCATTATATGAACATATTTTTATGGAAATAAGTGAAATAATTTTCAAAACAAAAAAGATGTAGTGAGAACAGTGGCATTGTTTTACATTTATAACTTTAATGTCTTGACTTAATACAGGGCAGCAGGATTCTCATACCTGCTTCTATGTTAGATTTGTTGCTGTATTGTTTTGGTTGAAGCCTATCAAGAAAGTCTGGCCTCCAACAGACATGGAGTTGGGAAAGGGAGGACTGATTATTTAATGGCCTTTTCAGATGCCTCTTGTACATTTTCTTTTGATACTTTATCAGAACTAGACACGTGATAGTTTTGAGCTTAACTGTAATGTGGAATCTGAAGCCATATGAAAAACTTTTTCTCCCCTGCTACATTAAAATCCACTGTTCTGTTTTGTCTTTGTGTGGATCTTTCACCAGTGCATGATTTTGTGGCATATTTTTGGTCATTTGAAAATATTGATTGACTGAATTGTATATATCTTGCAAGTGTCAGATGAATACAAACCAAAAACACATTAATTGTTATCATCAAACTTATTAGAAAAGCCCTTGAATATTGGGATTCTGTCAGCTCATGATAGTGGAAAAATTTTTCCAGAATTCTACTTTTCACTTGAAAGCTCAAATTTTATCTTTGGCAACAAGTACCGTCAGTTGTTTTCCTTGAAATGACAGACTCACTTCATTCATTTTTGAGAAAAGCTTGCCAAATCTCTTAAGTGCTAATAACATAGTTAGTTAGTCATTCTTTCAAGTAAAAATTATGCTCAATGAAAATAAAAGCTGGTTTCACCCTGTTGGAAGAGCACACGAATGTTTTTCCTCCAGACAGACATGATAACTTCAGTATGTGCATGGAGTGTTTTATTTGTACTTCCCATTTCATTATATGGAATATTAAAGAGCCAAGAATTTTATGGTTGAGATTTTAAAAAATTAATAGTTCTTACTGTTTCATCACAGCTCTTAAGTGAAACTGGATTGTGCATGTGTATGTGTATGAGAGAGAGCAATTGTGTGTCAGTGAATGCATGCTACTCGTTGAATTTGTACCATTGCCTTAATTCGCTAAGGCACCAGCAATTTTGCCTATTATTGCTTTTGCCTCATCAGCATCAGTGTTGACACAGGGGAAAAAAGGCAAATAAAAGTGACCTTTATGAAAATAGCTTTGACCTTCTGGACTTTGTGCAGTGGGACCCCAGAGATCCATGGACCACACTTAGGGATTAGTGTTTTAGAAGCTCCATGTCTCCCATGTTCTGGAGTTGTGCATAGATCCCATGCTTATGTTAAGCTATGGTTTGTTTATGTTCTTCCACATTTCTAAGTACAGGTAAAATCAGGCTAAAATAAGTCTTGAAAGCAGCCTTAGTGAGAAGCAATGTGTATGGAAGGCACGTTGGGGAAATCATACCATTACTTTGTCCTTAGTAATGGTGGGCTGTGATTATGAGCTGATTATGTTCATATGAATTTTGGTATTTTACTGTTACTGTTTTTGCCAGTACCTAAAAGAGTCCTGGCTTCCCCAACCCTCAGCCATCAAGTGCACTGAGGGAAGCTGGGAGGGTGTGGTTTAGCAGGTGGGGTTTTTCTAAGTCTCCAAGATGCTGCCAGTTTCTCTGAATCTTCTTACTGTAGGAATGAGTCTGAACTCACAACCAACAAACAGCCATAAATATAAATTAAGTCAAACTTAAAATATGAAAAAGTAAATTAACTATACCTTTTGACCTAATAGGTAATGAAGCAGGTCTAAATAATCAAGTAACACCATTGGACATCTTATCCAGGACGGGAGACTTTGGTGATAACATCACAGAGTCTCCACCTATGCTGGTGGCTGAAATCATGGTGTCAGGTATGAATAATGAGCTCTCCAATACAGCACTGGTTCCAACAATTTCCATCCTACTCATGAAAAATTCTGAGTTAGCTGTCTAATTTACTGTTGGCTTAATCTACACAAAGCTAATGACGCTAAACTATGGACTCAAACACTGGTTGTCCTATTCATCTGAATGGTGTGCCCGAGGAAGATTGCTCTGTATGAGGCTGGACATGAACTTTTACTCACTGAGAGTCTCTGGACTGACACTTCTTCAAAGAAATCTAATTTGGAAACAAAGGTGAAAAATTGAGACAGCATATTTGAGTTTATCCCCTTCTGCACCTAGTATTTTTGGCTTTTAGCTCATCTAGCTGTATTTCCAATAGTGTGAAATAGACAGTAATTGATAAATATAGGTTGGCTGTTTCAGCTGCTCCAGGAAGTCTACAAACAGCAAATGTTAGAACTGTTTTCTTCTGTTTTGCACATTTATCACCAAAAGGCTAAATAATTTGTTTAGTATGTAAGAACGTTAGGGAACGTAATGCTTTTATATTCTAGATTCACTCACAAGGCCAAGTTTTCTTTTTTTAATTGAAATATCATTGATATACAACATTATGAAGGGTTCACATGAACAAAGATACGGTTTCAGCATTCACCCATAGTATCAAGTCCTCACGCCCCCATTGCAGCCACTGTCCAGCACCGCTGTAAGATGCTCTAGAGTCACTACTTGTCTTCTCTGTGCTATACTGTCTTCCCTGTGAACTACCTATATTGTGATTGCCAATTATAATGCCCCTTAATCCCCTTCTCCCTCCCTCCCCACCCACCTTCTCACACCCCTCCCCTTTGGTAACTGTTAGTCCCGTCTTGGAGTCTGTGAGTCTGCTACTGTTTTGTTCCTTCAGTTTTGCTTTGTTTTTGTACTCCACAAGTGAGTGAAATCATTTGATATTTGTCTTCCTCTGCCTTATTTTACTGAGCAGAATAACCTCTAGCTCCATCCATGTTGCTGCAAATCATAGGATTTCTTTTCATTTTATGGCTGAATAATATTCCATTGTGTATATGTACCACCTCTTCTTTATCCATTCATCTGCTGTGGACACTTAGGTTGCTTCCATATCTAGGCTATTGTAAATAGTGCTGCAATAAACATAGGGGTGCATATGTTTTTTTTAATTGGGGATCTTGTTTTCTTCAGGTAAATTCCTAGGAGTGGAAGGACTGGGTTAAATGGTATTTCTATTTTTCATTTTTTGAGAAACCTCTTTAGTGCTTTCCACAGTGGTTGAACTAATTTACATTCCACCAGCAATGTAAGAAGGTTCCCCTTTCTCTGCATCCTCACAAACATTTGTTGTTTTTGTCTTTTGGATGTTGGCCATCCTAACTGGTGTGAGGCTTATTTCATTGTGGTTTTAATTTGCATTTCCCTGATGAGTAGCAATATGCAGCATCTTTTCGTGTGCTTCTTGGCCATAACGAATTTCTTCTTTAGAAAAATTATGTCTGTTCAGATCCTCTGCCCATTTTTTAATTGGGTTATTTGTTTTTTGGATATTAAGGCATGTGAGCTCTTTAGATATTTTGGATGTTAACCCCTTATCGGATATGTCATTTATGAATATATTCTTCCATACTGTAGAATGCCTTTTTGTTCTGCTGATGGTGTGCTTTGCTGTAAAGAAGCTTTTTAGTTTGATGTAGTCCCATTTGTTCATTTTTATTTTTTTCCCTTGACCAAAGAGACATGTTCAGGAAAAAGTTACTCATGTTTATATTCAAGAGATTTTTGCTTATGTTTTCTTCCAAGAGTTTTCTGGTTTCATGACTTATATTCAGGTCTTTGATCAATTTCAAGTTTAATTTTGTGTATGGAGTTAGACGATAATCCAGTTTCATTCTTTTACATGTAGCTGTCCAGCTTTGCTAACACCAGTTGTTAAAGAGAGTGTCTTTTCCGCATTGTATATTCATGGCTCCTTTGTCGTATATTAATTGGTCATATATGTGTGGGTTTATATCTGGACTCTCTGTTGTATTCCAGTGATCTATGGGTCTGTTCTTGTGCCAGTCCCAAATTGTTTTGATTACTGTGGCTTTGTAGTAAAGCTTGAAGTCAGGGAGCATAATCCCCCCAGCTTTATTCTTCCTTCTCAGGATTGCTTTGGCTATTTGAGGTCTTTTGTGGTTCCATATGAATTTTAGAACTATATGTTCTAGTTCATTGAAGAATGCTATTGGTATTTTGATAGGGATTGCATTGAATCTGTAGATTGCATTAGGCAGGATGGTCATTTTGACAATATTAGTTCTTCCTATCCATGAGCATGGGATGTATTTCCATTTTTTGGTGTCTTCTTTAATTTTTCTCAGAGTATGTCTTAGGTTGCTTCCATATCTTGGCTATTGTAAATAGTGCTGTGATAAACACTTGTAGTTTTCAGAGTATGTCTTTCACTTCTTGGTTAGGTTTATTCCTAGGTACTCTATTCTTTTTGATGCAATTATAAGTGTAGTTGTTTTCCTGATTACACTTTCTGCTAATTCTTTTTTCATATATAGGAATACAACAGATTTCTGTGTATCCTGCAACTTTGCTGAATTCAGTTATTAGTTCTAGTAGTTTTTTAAGTGGAGTCTTTAGGGTTTTCTGTATATAATATCATGTCATCTGCAAACAGTGACAGTTTAACTTCTTCCTTGCCAATCTGGATGTCTTTTACTTCTTTGTGTTGTCTGATTGCCATGGCTAGGACCTCTAGTACTATGATGAGTAAGAGTAGTAAGAGTGGCTATCTTTGTCTTGTTCCCTATCTTAAGGGAAAAGCTTTCAGCTTTTTGCTAGTAAGTATGATGTTGGTTGTGGGTTTGCCACACATGGCCTTTATTATGTTGAGGTACTTGCCCTCTATGCCCATGTTGTTGAGAGTTTTTATCATGAATGGATGTTGAATTTTGTCAAATGCTTTTTCAGCATCTATGGAGATGATCATCTAATTTTTGTCCTTCTTTTTGTTGTAATGTATAATGTAGACTGAGTTTCAAATATTGTACCATCCCTGCTTCCCTGGAATAAATCCCACTTGGTTATGATGCATGATCTTTTTGATGTGTTTTTGAAGTTGGTTTGCTTATATTTTGTTGAGTATTTTTGCATCTATGTTCATCAGGGATATTAGTCTGTAATTTTCTTTTTTGTGGTGTCTTTGCCTGGTTATGGTATTAGAGTGATGCTGGCCTCATAGAATGAGTTTGAAAGTATTTCCTACTCTTCTACTTTTTGGAATGCTTTAAGGAGGATGGGTATTAGCTCTTCTTTAAATGTTTGATAAAATTTAGCTTTGAAGCCATATGGGACAGAGTTTTTGTTCTTAGGTAGTTTTTTGATTACCGATTCAATTTTATTGCTGGTATTTGGTCTATTCAGATTTTCTGTTTCTTCCTGGGTCAGCCTTGGAAGGTTCTATTTTTCTAGAAAGTTGTCCATTTCTTCTAGATTATCCAATTTGTTAGTATATAATTTTTCAGAGTTTTCTGTAATAGTTCTTTGTACTTCTGTGGTGTCTGTTGTGATTTTTCCTTTTTCATTTCTGATTCTGTTTATGTGTGTAGACTCTCTTTTTTCTTGATAAATCTGGGTAGGGGTTTATCTATTTTGCTTATCAATTGTTCTTTTCTCAAAGATACCAGCTCTTGGTTTCACTGATTCTTTGTATTTTCTATTCTTATCAATTTCATTTATTTCTGCTCTGATATTTATTATGTCCCTCCTACTGACATTGGTCCTCATTTGTTTCATTAATCGTGAGTTTAGATTGTTCATTTGGGATTGTTCTTCTTTCTTGAGGTAAGCCTGTATTGCAATATACTTTCCTCTTAGAACTGTCTTCACTGCATCCCACAGATTTGGGCTGCTGAGTTGTTGTTTTCATTTGTCTCCATATATTACATATTCTCTGTTTTATTTTGATCATTGATCCATTGATTATTTAGGAGCACATTGTTAAGCCTCCAAGGTGTTTGTGGGCTGTTTTTTGTCTTTTTTGCATTACTTTATTTCTAGTTTCATACCTTTGTGGTCTGAGAAGCTGGTTGACACAATTTCAGTCTTTTTGAATTTATTGAGGTTATTTTTATGGCCTTTATCTATTCTGGAAAATGTTCCATGTATACTTGAGAAGATGTATATCCTGCTACTTTTGGGTGGCGTGTTCTGTAGATGTCTGTCAGGTCCATCTGTTCTAATGTGTCATTCAGTGCCTGTGTCTCCTTATTTTCTGTTTGGTTGATCTGTCTTTTGGTGTGAGTGGTGTGTTCAGGTCTCCTAAAATGAATGCATTGCATTCTATTTCCTCCTTTAATTCTGTTAGTATTTGTTTCACATATCTAGGTGCTCCTATATTAGGTACACAGATATTTATAGTGGTTATATCCTCTTGTTGGACTAACCCCTTTATCATTATGTAATGTCCTTCTTTGTCTCTTGTTACTTTTTTGTTTTGAAATCTATTTTGTTTGATATAAGTACTGTTACTCCTGCTTTTTTCTCCCTACTATTTGCATGAAATATCTTTTTCCATCCCTCCACTTTTAGTCTGTGTATGTCTTTGGGTATGAAATGAGTTTCTTGTAGGCAGCATATAGATGGGTCTTGTTTTTTAATCCATTCTGCAACTCTATGCCTTTTGATTAGTGCATTCAGTCCATTTACATTTAGGATGATTATCTGTAGATCTGTACTTACTGCCATTGTAGGCTTTAGATTTTGTGGTTACCAAAGGTTCAAGGATAGCTTCCTTACTATCTAACAGTCTATTACTCTATTAAATCGCTTATTACTCTATTTCAAACACAATCTAAAAGTTCTTTTTTTTTCCCTTCCCTTCTTTTTCTTCCTCCTCCACTCTATTTATTAGGTGTCATATTCTATACTCTTTGTGTATCTTTTGACTAACTTTGTGAGTACTTGATTTAACTTTGTATGTGCTTAGTAATTAATTGGTTTACTACCATTACTGTGGGTTTATTTTCTCTGATGACAGCTATTTACCCCCAAGAGCATGTCCATCTAGAGCAGTCCCTTTCAAATAACTTGTAGAAATGGATTGGGCCTGGTAAATTCCCTCAACTTTTGCTTATCTGGAAATTATTTAATCCCTGTTTCAAATTTAAGTGATAATCTTGCCAGGTAGGATATTCTTGGTTGGAGGCCCTTCTGTTTCATTGCATTAAATATATCATGCTACTCCCTTCTGGCCTGTAAGGTTTCTGCTGAAAAGTCTGATAGCCTGATGGGATTTTTTAAATAAATGATCTTTTTTCTCTCTTTGTCTGCTTTTAATACTCTCTCCTTGTCCTTGATCTTTTGCCATTTTAATCATTATATGTCTTGGTGTTATCTTCCTAGGGTTCCTTGTGTTGGGATATCTCTACACTTCCATGACAAGAGTGACTATTTCCTTCCTTCCCCAGATTGGGGAAGTTTTCAACAATTATTTCCTCAAAGAGATTTCTATCCCTTTGTGTCTTTCTTCTTCTGGTGCCCCTATAATGTGAATGTTGTTCCATTTAGATTGGTCACACAGGTCTCTTATTATTCTTTCATTTCTAGAGATCCTTTTTTCTCTCTGTTCCTCAGCTTCTTTGATTTCCTGTTGTCTAATTTATATTTCATTTACTGTCTACTCTACATCATCTAATCTACTTTTAAGTCCCTTCATTGTATGTTTCATTTCAGATACTCCATTTTTCAAAATTTATATCTCTTTGTTGAAGTCCTTTCTGAGATCTTGAATATTTTTCTGTAGCTCCATGAGCATTTTTATGACTTTTATTTTGAAATCTTTATCATGACGATTGGTGATTTCAGTTTCACTAAGCCCTCTTCCTGGTTTTTTTCTTGAATTTTTGTTTGGACAAAATTCCTCTGTCTCTTCTTTTTCTTTCAGTGTTCTTATGGGATAATAGATTTGTGTAGGAGGCACCTTCTAGTGACCAGAAGCTTCATTTCCTTTGTGTAAGCCCCAGCTGTTGGCCTGCAGTTGGTGTGGCATCTGTCTGTCTTGCTCATGGTGTTCTGATTTCAAGTGGGTTGTGTGGGCTGTCAGCTGATCACTGGAGCAGGGATAATACTCTTTTGAGCTGGCAGTGGGCAGAGCTGCCTTCCCTCTGGCCTCTCACAATAGTGGGGGCACAGGCGAGCAGGATCAGTGGCTGCCAGGGGGAGATTGCTCCCAGGGCTGGGCTCCGCATGTGCGCTGGGCTGCAGGCTGGAGGTGCCCTCTGCCTGGCCTGCTGTGATGGTGGGGGTGCTTGCTGATGAACAGGACTGGCAGGCACCAGAGGAAAGAGCTTCTAGGGCTTGAGGCCAGAGGTTTTCAAACTAGGTTTAGCTCAGCCCTGGAACCTCCGCAAAACACACCCATTCTTCACTCTAGGTCTCTGCCCTTCAATCAGTGCAGCTGTACATTGAAACATTTTATTTATTTATATTTCTGAGTAAGATTTTATTTTAACAAAGTGTGGTTAAAAATAAACTTGAAAACACCACATTAGGACCTTAGATACACTTAAAGTGCTCCTCTGATTTTTGCAGCCTATAGATTACTTTGCCAATGTATGAGATCCTGGAGACCTATTACCCCTCCATCTAAGAACTCATCAGTGTGATTTTTGATAAAACACAGAGTTGTATATTTTTAGTAATAATAATTTGTGTGGGGCTTTAGAGTTTACAAGGTATTTTATCCTCTAATTTGATCCTTATCACAACTTATCATTTTACAGATTTAAAAACTGAGGCTAAGATACATTAAGTTAGTGACTTAGCCAAAGATTTTTGAGAATTATGACCAAATAATTAATTCATTTCAAGAAAAGAAGTACTGGAAAACATTGTCACATTAGGAATATTATTTGTTTAGTGACTACTTGCCGTACAGTGTGCTAAATGGTATGGATGCCATGAGCTAAATATAGCCACAATTTCCAAGGGCACAGTCTGATGTGGAGAGAAGCAATATGACAGAATAAAACAATATAAATAAATATTAGCAGTGTAGAGAACCTTTTCAAAGTCACAAGGGTTCCCTAGACCTTCATAGAGCATATTTTGAAAACTAACATTTGGAGGACTCAAAGACCAAGATGAATGACAGACGTAAATTAGGCATATAAGTGGGCTGGGGGAGTGAGGACATGGCCAAAGATTTGAAATACATATATGATAGGCTGTGTTTGGCTTTGTATCCGGTAACTATATTCTGCCTTGTGCGAATAGATGTAATTGGTTGTCTTGATGAAGACAACTCCATCTTTCCACACTTGGATTGCCTTCTATTTTGCCTTGGCCTGTAAAGTTTCAGTTCTACTTGTATTAGGCTATTTGTGTTATATTTACTTATATTTTGTAGTGTGATTTCATTTCAACAAATTGTCTATGCTAAAGAGAGTTTAAAAACTTCCTGTTGGATTTCAGGTCAGTATATTCTTATTCCTCAGAGACACATGACTGGTATGTAGCAAGTAGATATGTGCACAACATGGCAACAAGATTAATCACAAGAAGTTTCATTGTCAAATTCACTAAAATCAGAAATTCTTCTAAATTCATGAATAAATTTAAAATTTTTCACCTGGCCTATCTAGGGCCCTAGATGAACTAGCCCTTACACATCTCACCAGCCTCCATTTGTGTACTTCTGTCCTCCACTTTCCATGGCCTGCTTCAGCAACACTGACCTGCCCTGGAATATATAGGGGTGTTGTCCGCACACGGCTCTTTCTAACCCCATCCAAGTCAGATCTCAGTTTAACATGCTTTCATTCCGAGAGCTTTTCCGAGTCTCCTGACCAGTGAGGTGAGGGTTATTTCATCCCCCTTTGCATGTTTCTTGACATTGCTCATCAAGCCTGTACTTCATAATTAATTTTTCCAGAAAGCAGAGCCCATGTCTGTATTTTCCAGCACTGTGTTTGTCCCTTATTAGGATCTGGCATATAGTAGACCTTTTAAATGGATTAATTTTATTAGTTTACCTAACAGGTCCCAGAGTGTTTTCGAGTGTGATAAGGCTAATTCTGATTCAGGCTGTCTCAATACTCTTCTTTATCATCCTCATTTAGCTATGTACATTATTTTATAATTCCCAAAGTTTTTTTTTTTAATAACTTTTTCTCCACATCCTTACACCAATCATGTGTAATAGGACAGAAATTGTCACCTGTATTTTAGGGAAGAGGAAACCCCTGCATTCTGTCTGAGCTAGTTTGTGGCAGAAGGAACCTGGGCTATAGTCCATCCCCTTATACTGCATACCCACTGCTTTTCATTGTGCAAAGACACCTTGGGGTCTGCAAGTTACCAAATAAATCCTGAAGCATATTCTAATTTTAGGTGGTTCTGGAAGTAATTTAAAATATTTTGGGTAATTGGATACTGTCCACCATCCACTCTGAGCAGCCTTGTGATTTGGGAGCTAAGTCTTCCAAATAAATGCTGAATCAAATGGGTAATTGATTCAGTCTGAACTTACCCATCTCGAAGAGTTGTGAGTGACAGGAGATGACCAAGCAAGCATGAAAGACATGTGTTCACACAAGAGAAATCTTGTCACTCAAATAGCTAAGCAAATCAAAAGCAATTACCCAATGTCTGCATTTGTGTGGCACCTAAATCCTACTCAGACCATTTAACTTTCTTTAATTTATGGGTGAGTTTGAGAGGCTTCTTTGACCTCTTCCATGCTCAGATGAGTAAACTTATGAATAGAGAGATGATAATTTATATCCTACTGTGGTATGTCAGATACCTCCAACTTCAAAAGGAGGAGGCATTTGGAGAATGGTTATATACATAAGTTGTTAAAGGAAAAAAAACTTGCTCATATTTATGGTTCAATATGCAACTCTGTCCCCTGGAGCATCTGCATTTCAGTGGAGTATGAAGTGAAGTGATCCATTTACAGCATTTAGTTTGTATGGTTCATGATTTTGTAAACGTGCCTTGAGGTTTGCAAGTCAGTGCATAAATCCTGATAATAAACATACATTGTGACATACAGTTCTATTATATATGAGACATTTTAGTAAGTTGACAATAAGCCTTTCTATGACTGAACCTCATTGCCACGTTGGTGCACAGATCTACTTGTTACTTATTGGTCTGTGAGTCTTTTGGAGGACAGGGATGTATTGACCCCTTTCATATGTCATAATGGTTGGGAATTCTCAAATAAGCAGTAAAACTTGAAATTTGAGTCCATTTACTCCCAGCAATTTTATATTTCATATTTGCAAATGCTTTTAAAAAATTATTAGTAAGTTCACACAGGGATCCTTGAACACCACATAGATCTTTCAGACTAAAGATTCTTTCAGAGCATGTAAATGGAAACATATGGCTTGTGGATCCCTTAATATAGATATAACTTATAAGTCAACGAAGTGTTTTTATTTGGAGGTTAACCTGTCCAGAACTTGGGATAGGAAGTACTGAACTGTTCTGTAGACCCCAGGACTGAAGTCCATTTTCTCCTCTGAGGTCTGTGAGTAATCTGATGGGCTTCCCATCTGCAGATGATGACGACTGTGGTCCTGTGGGATGCAGCAGGCAGGCGCAGTGTGTTTCAGAGGGTGCAAATGATGCCACGTGTCAGTGTCTGAAAGGATTTGCTGGGGATGGAAAACTATGTTCTGGTAAGAGCAAAAGCCAATGCATGTAATATCTGGAAAACAGTGAACCAGCAACTTTCTTTCAGAGCATATTGATTCAAAACCTCCAGAAAGATTTATGGAATCAGCAGGATTGAACAAGTTTTTTGACATTAGCTAAAAAGATAATGGAGTGTATGTATAGAAAATATGAAATGTATAATATGTTGGTATATTACATAGAGCTAATATTAAAATTACAGCATGGATGTAGTTGATATTAAGGAGAATGACTTAGATAATTAACTGTATGCATGCATAGGATTATACTTATTCTTTCCTATTAGTCTCATTTATACCAGGATTGCCTACATATTTGACTGCTTCATCATTTTGCCCACAGATATAGATGAGTGTGAGTTGAGTGTCACAGTTTGCCCTCCCACCTCCAAGTGCATCAATACTGAAGGTGGCTACGTTTGCCGGTGCTCAGAAGGCTACCGAGGAGATGGGATTCACTGTCTGGGTGAGAAAGTCTGTGTGCTGAAGGTAGAGGCAGGCCACAGCACTGTGGGTGTGATGGGCTGAGACAAGACAGGATATACTTGGGGTGCTACACATGTTAAGACTAAAAAAGAAGCTGAGTGACCTGTTTAAACTGACATATTTCAATTCCTGGTAAATAGTCAAGTTTATACCCTTGTGCTTTCACCACGAGTCAGCTTCAGACCCTGTCGAAATTGTTTACCCTCTGCTTCCAATTCTTTCTCTGGGGTGCGAGTGCTACTAGGGCCTCCTCAGGACTCCATACCGTGAGCTATCATGGGCGGCATTGGACATTTTGGACAGCATTTTCTTAGTCCCTGAGTTTGGCCACTGAACCATAGTGGCCTGCAGAGCTGAGACAGGTTTGCTGGAAGACTCCACCATGGGCTACAGGAAAGGAGGTGTGCTGCTGTGAGAGGCTCCCCAGGTGGCTCTTGAGAAGTTCAATAGACAGATACTGAAGCCTCTGACATTCAGATACAAACAAAGAATGATTAAAACCTCTTTCACAATCGCTGTCCTCTGCCAAGGTCTGGGTGTGGTCTGTTGGGAGGAGAAAATGGCTCGTATCATTCCAAGTGTCAGCGGCATAGCTTCAGCACATGCAGGTGGAGGCCTGCCTGAAGCCACTGTGACCCAGTGAAGTAGGAGTCAGAAATTTTATGGGGCTTTAAAATGTCTCAGTATTTTCTTTTCCTTCTGAAAACATAAAAATCTTTTCACAGTGAAGGGTGGATGCCTGATAAGAAACTAAAATGTTGAAGTTAAAGATGAAATAGCAGCCATAACTACCAGTTTTCTGGATGTGGCTGATTTAAATCAGACCTTTATCAGATTCCTGTTGAGGAGCCCACAGAGATTTGTAAATGCTCTTGTAAGCACCTATTTGGCTGTGTGTCAGGAAAATGTCACTGCTCTAATTAAGCGGGCTCCTAGATAACGTTGTCAAACAGGCTGTATATTTCATTTACTTTGAAGAGAAAGGCAGGAATACTTTCTTGGATGTTTAAACTCACTAGACTCTGGATTCTCACTGTTACTAACCTACCTCCTCCTAGTAGCAAACATGCCACAGGGCAACAAGGCCCAGCCTGCCTGCTTGGCTTGGAGTCCTCAGGCCTCATGGGGGCCATGGGCAAGTTCCTGTTCTCTGTTCCTCTCCATCTCTGTCTGCATCCCTTTTTTTCCCCTCCATTTTTTTCCTTCCTCTCCATATATATATATATATATATATATATATATATATATATATTTGGTGCCATCATGGGGGAGATTGGACATATATGTAGATCTAGTGCTCTGAACCACACCTGGCCCATATTAAGTGCTATATAAAAGTGTTGTTGTTATTGTTAAGAATAGTTGTGTTTTTTGGCCAAAAGTTTATCTTTGTTTTTGCTTCTTGGAGAAGCTCTCTCTCACTGTCAAGGTGATAGTTCATAGATATTATAACAGGAAATCAGTAAAAAAAAAAAAGACTCAGTTTGAGCCATTCAGGATAGCAATTCAATGTGACAAATATTTCATTCGTCCCTGTCAGTGCAAAGGAACAGTTCTAGGGACTGTGAGGAATACCGAGATGGTGAAGGGAGTCCTCGCTTGCAAGGAGAATATGATCTAAACAAAACATAGCTATGATAAGAGGTGATGAAGGGTAAGGCTCGTAGGAGAAGTGAAAACTGCAATGGAAGTTCAGACCCGGAAGAAGTATCTGTTTGAGGTGCTGAGAGATTTCATTAGGGAGTAGCATTTTGGATGGACCTTGATGCATGAGCACATGTTTATTAGGCAGAAGAGAAGTGTGAGGGGTGGGAGCATTCCAGGCACAGACATGGGGGTAGAGAATAGCCTCACTGAGCACTAAGTGTGGGTTGCGTGTGCGGAAAAACAGACACTTAGGCTGGCAAGGTGGTGTCCTAGCCCACTCAGGCTGCCGTGACAAAATACTGCACAACCCAGGGGGCTTAAACTACAGAAATTAATTGTCTCACAGTTCTGGAGGCTTGAAGTCCCAGATCAAAACGTGGTTGATTCGGTTCCTAGTGAGAATGCCTCCTGACTGCATACTCGCACAGCCTTTTCTCTGTGGTTCATGGAGACAGAGAAAGAGAAAGAGAGAGGGAGATATCTCTGGTGTCTTTTCCCTTTCTTATAAGGACATCGATCCTTTTGGACTAGGGCCCCACTCTTGTGACCTCATTTAACCTTAATCATTACTTCCTTAAAGGCCTTATCTCTATATAGAGTCACACTAGGGCTTCAGTATATGAATTTGGGGGAGATGGGGGACAATTCATTCTTTAACAGGTGGGTTGAGCTCCATTAATGGAAGACTAGAACTAAGGGTCAATCATTGGGGTTTTACTTCTCTAGACCAGTCCTACCCAATATAATATATAATGTAAGCCACATATGTAATTTTAATTTTTCCAGTAGCCACATTACACAAAGTACAAAGAAACAGGTGGACTTGATTTTACAATGTTTGATTTAATCTAATACATCCAAAATATTAACATTTTAATATGTAATCAATAAAAACATTATTGAGTATTTTACATTCTTTCTTATTTTGGTACGAAGTCTTCAAACTGTGGCAAGTGTTTTATATTCACAGCATACCTCAGTACTGACTAGCTACAGTTCAGGTGCTCAGTACGCACACGCGGTGATCAGGCTGCCAGGCCGAGAAACAGCTCTAGGCAGGAGACAGCCACGGTAGCATTTGAGTCAAGTGGTGAGCGGTGAGAAATGTGGTTTAGGAAGATACATCTGGCCCTGGCATTTAGGAGTGTAGAGAAGGAGAGATGGGATGCAGGGAAGGTGGTAAAGCTCTTCTTATTAGTAATGTAAAACCGAAGAGAGGAAAAGACCTAAATATTAGGGTGATGGCAACTGGGAAAGAAAAAGGTGGGTAGTAAGGAAAGAAAGGATCACTTAGTTTATGTTTTAAAAAAAAAAAAGCAAAAACGTTTTATTTGATATAACATGTATATCAATGACTGGATGTCTGTTAGCAAAAGTTAAGAATGAATATTTAGGATCTGAACTTACAGATGTTTGCCTGGGGATAGTTTACTAATGGCCTATGTTCCTACTGAGCTACTTGTGTTGATATGTCTTTCCTTTAGGCGGTAGGAACACTTTCTTATTTCAGGAGCTTAGGAAACCTGAGGGTCCCGCAGCCAAGGGACCCGGTTCTTCTCTCTCCAGCATTCATGATAGAATTTTTAAATCTTAAAATGCATAGTCTCTGTGAGAACGCAGCATGACAGGATGGAAGCTGCTCCTCATTACACCCCTGCCCCCCCCAGAATGCTGGGTTTTCCAACTGTATGACTCTTTTTCCTCCTCTGCACCCCACCTTTCTTTCCCCTACTCCCTTTTTTTTCGTGGCAGATATTGATGAATGCCAACTGGGCATGCACGCCTGTGGGAAAAATTCCACCTGTACAAATACAGCGGGAAACTACACCTGCGTGTGCTCCAGCAGCCTGTCTGAACCGGGACGGATTTGCCCGGGTAGGTTGGTGGGTGGTCAAGATCCAAGGGAGGGACTTGGTTCTGCAAAACTGTACCTCAGTGTATTTGCATTAGAGATTCTAGAAATCATTTGATTCAATCAGGCTGGCAAGTTGACTTTCCTGATTAGGTTGATGCTGAGAAGTGAAATGGGCTGAGTTTTCTTAATTTAATAGCATCTGGAATAAATCCTTTTTTATTATTCACAATTCAATAAAGGTGGGAACACAAGTGGTTCTCTTTAACTATGCGACTAATGTCCTGATTTGTAATGTTGATTTCTGAAGCTGCTGGAAAAACCCTGCAGGGCAAGACAGGTCAGGGAGGGTGTCTGGACTTTTAGTGCTTTGAATTACTTGCAAGGATTTTAAAATATTACTTTAAAAAATCAGTATTCCTTGATCTGAATTAGAACTGCGGCTCTTTTTTTCTTTCTTTTTAAATGCTAATAACACGACTCCAGCTCCCTGAACCCTTTACCCATAACACAAGTGTGTTTTCACCGTTGACACCCCAGAAGGGGAGCTGGCTTCATCTTGACCCTAGAAACCAGAATCTGGGGCTCTTTCTGCATCTCTGCAAGCTATTAACCTGTTTCAAATCTGCAAGCAGAAAACATCCTAAGAAAGGAAAGTTCTGTGCTTAACTTGGGTATCTGGTTTTTATAACACATTATTTTTCTCAAATAATTTGCTCTTCTTAAAAGTATTGAATGACTGCTAGTATTCATACAGTCAGCTACACACCCTAATGTTTTCCTTTCACTGAGCAGTGAACCATTCGATAAAAGGGACTTTTACCACTTTGGCATTCCCTCTATTTTGGCACCATTTTTTTTTTTCTGCCAGAGTTGTTAGTCCTGTCTTTGAGGGTTGCCCTGAAAATTTAATTGTTTTTAGAAGAAAGCATTGTGTGGGAGAAATTTTCAAGACTTCCAGGATGCTGGGTTAATGGACTGTGTATTGGTGGTGGTTTATCAGCCACAGGAGGTACTGTTGCTTAGTGAGACCCTCTTAAAAGCAGCTGTCACTTCACCTGGTTACTCTGTTTGTGGATGACAGATGTGCTTTTCTAATGAGATCAGTGACTCAAGATTCATATAGTGATTTGGGATTGACCATTCTCTTACTTGCTTCCAATATTCTTTATGTCAAATAATACTGGACCTAAAGAAAAAGTGTCTGGCTTCATGTTGAATGACATAAAGTCTGGTTAAGAAAGTGAAACTATTATCACTTCTGATAGTTCTGTTGTTACTGGAAGACACAATTGTTCACAGGGTTTGTTCACAGAAACAAGTTCCTAATATTGATATCTGAAAGACACTAATTACCTCAGAAAGTAAAAGTATTGTCTTTATTCTTCTAGACTCTACTCCACCCTCTCTTTTAGGGGAGGATGGCCACTATTCTGTGAGAAATAGTTACAAGGAATGTCCCCCCTCTCATGACGGGTACTGCCTCAATGATGGTGTGTGCATATACATTGAGGAAGTTGACAGCTATGCATGCAGGTAAGTTAAGCTGCCTTTCTGACGGCACAGAGATATGATATTGCAGTCCTTAACTTTTAGATGTCTTATTATATCTATGTTGAGATTTTTCTATAATTAGGTTTTTCCTTAGAGAAAAACATCAAAGTACACATGTATAAATTGTGTGTGTCTGTGTTGCACCCTCCCTGGATATCACAACCCCACAGCGCCTAGCTGCCGGTGATACATATAAATGTAAGGAATTGGTGATTTTCTCTTACTTAAATAACTTGCTTTTGCTACTAAAATAGTCTGGGGATTAAATTTCTCACTCTGGTTGAAACATTTAGGTTCATGAGAGAATTCCTTAAAACTTTGATTTATATTCTGCCAAATACATGGATAGCATCCATGACATGTTTCTGAATGTACAAAAGTGTTATATATTCACACTACCCTTTTTGCCTTCAATTTTCAAAACATTATGAAAGAATTCTCTTTACTTCCTTATAGTTGACGTTTACGCTGTTGTTGTGTAGTAACAAGGGGTGGATGCAGCGACTGCTCCTTTTTGCTCCTTTCTTGCCCCCACGATTGTTTCAATGGGCACAGTGTCAACCTGAGGAGTAGGCGTGAGGGTCACCTGACCTGTGGGCCACTCTTGCCACACTCACTCCGAACACATTTCCCTCACAGCCTTTAGAAAAATCAACACTCAATATCTAGTTCCGCACCAAATTTTTCTTTTAATGAATTTCATATTTTGAAGGCAATATGAGAGAATTGACAGGTACTAAAAATAAATAGGTCTCCTATGGCTAGACTCTGGACTTACTGATAATTTTCTCTCATCACGAGTAGATGCTATAAGCTGTAGAGGCTTTTATTATTTTTATCAATAACAATCAGCAGAAACAAAGTCTAAATTATTAGAAGTTATGTTCTGTGACAAAATGTATGGCGTTGCCTTATAAATCATGTCAGCCAGACAAAAATAATGAAAAGTGTTCATGAATATTAACCAAAGCGACTCTGTTCTCGTAGAATTCTGCCTTCATGTTCATATTTGCATGCTGCAATTTTCTAACCTAGGATAAGTCTAGTGCTCAGAATAATTTCCCTTGATTTTGATATTAAGAATCAAGTTCTTTTATCTGTTCATGGTTTTTTAATATACCAAATCATGAAGGTATGAAAACAGATGTCCTCGTTTACTGGTCATGATTCCCTTTTTTCTATGATACTTTATATTGTAGAAGACATTACAGTGATCTGAAGGGTCCTGAGGGGTTATGTTTTTCATTTAGTAGGTTATTTTCATTTGGGCCTGAAAGCATCGATTCTTTAAATGATTTATGAACTCTTCAGCACCCTGCTTTTCTTTCTGTCATTAAATCCTGATAAAAGTATCATATTCCCCTGATAATGTTTTAAACATAAGTTGCTACAAAATGGACAATTAAACTGGATGTAACACTCAAATTTAGGGGCCTTTAATCAAAAGCAATATTTAAAATATCACCAGAGTTCCCATTTAATCTGTATCAAAACTTTTGTTTCTTTGATTCATTTAATACAAACGTGGTTAAGTCAAACACTGAACCCTTCCTCTCCTGCCCCATTAGGACCTCACCTTGTATTTTAAAAATTCCATAGTAACGCATCTCTAGGGAGTGCTTACCAACCCAACTTTTTTAAAGAAACACTTCATAGGCATCATTCCTCGGACAGTATTCTTAACGCACTGCAAGCAGGTTTACAAAGGGCTGCTCTTCCTTCCTTGCTTGGTGGCAGTGGCAGCTCCTATCGGAGAGAGGGAGCCCCTGGACGCCTGGGTGCAGAGGCTGAGAGCCTAGAGTCCCCTGTCCAAGGTCTTCCTCGGAGGTTCCCTGGTCTGGGCAGTCTCAGAAGACCACCCTCCTGAGCTCAGAGTTCCTCAACTCATTCTGGTTTGGCTCTGAACCAACCTACACCCTTTCAGATAGGTCTCCTGTAGACCAAGGTACCCCCCATCACTAGTCCTGTGAAATTTTCATGAAAAAGGTTGTGTGGTCAAATCAGTTTGACTGCCTAGTCTAGCCCTCCGCTGTTGATCATGTACACCAATGCGTGAAAAAGCCTTGTTGAGCTTTATTTAATCCAGAATTTCTTGAAATTATTTGACCATGGCAACTCTCATTTATTTGGCCAGGGATTCTTTTTTTTTTTTTTTAGTTTAATAAAACTCATTAATAACCCAAAGAACTAATAGTACGTAACCACCCTTGTGAAATGCTGATTGACTGCCCTGGGCTTTACTGGTCCCAGAGATACTGCAGCCTGCCTTGGCTGCCCAGGGACTTTCACCCACATGATTAGCATATTCCTTGAGGCCGTAAAATCTCTGAGAGGATCAGAGGCATGGCCCATTAACACAGAACACTTCAAAAGTGGCTGCTAGGCACTGATAGTAAATACCTATAATCAAAGATAGCTAGAGTATAAAAGTATCCGGGAAAGCCTGGAATAATTTGATGATCCCTTATACTCCCTATATACTCCCTATACTCAGATCCTGACATCTTTGCATGATCAGTTCTAGAAGAACAGTTTTTCAGAAGTGCATAGAGCTTAAAACTCTTCTGGGAAGCAGTGTAATGGAGCAGAAAGAACAAGAGCTTTGAAATCAGAAAACCATTTGAATCGAATTTGCCATTCACCAGCTGTGTGACCTGTTACAAATTACTTAACCCCTTTGAGCCTCACTTCCCTCATCCTTAAAATGGGGATATGCTCTTGAAAATAAAATGAATAAAAGTGCCTAGTACAGTGTCAGGCACATAAAATGCTTAAGAAATGCCAGTTCCTTTCCCTTCTCTCTCTGACAGCAGCTCCCTAATGCTCTCAACCAACTCAAGGTTGAACTGGGACTAGAGTCTAGATCTAATGAAGGTTTGTCTAAGTGCTTTTGCAAGCAGCCTCTTCCCACCCGTCCCCCTTCTCTGTGTATTTGTTCCTTTGAGTCCTTTTGGAATAAGGTGGGAACATGGATATATAGATAGTTGATCCAGAGCCAAGGGGAAGAAATTCCTAACAAGTGAGCATCACAAAATGTTTACTAGGATATTAAAAAAGTTTATGCTCTTGTGAAGAATAGAAGACTACAACCGTTCTACGTTTCCTAATTGCTGGAAGCACACATTCCCAGTAGATGGCAGCATTGTTTCATATACTTTCATCGAAAGGGTCACAGCGTGTGTTGGTGGCAGGTAGTAACTCTAGCTACAATTTCACTGACATTTGACTTGAAGGCCCCATTTTTCCTACCATTTGGTTTTTCTCCTTTAGAGAAAGCAGACAAACACTTATGTGTCGCCACTGAGACCTTTCCTCTTCAGTCAGTGGTGATTTAAAAAAAAAAAAGAAAGAAAGACAGCATGTTTCTTCCTCCAATTCAGAGACTACACACACACATTCTTTTAGAGCCTGGTCTCGAGTGAGGGAGTAGTCTGTCTTTAAATTCTTCCTTTCTTTGACCTATACTTACTGCAGCTTGTTCCAAAACTCTTGACTCTTAGGGCAGAGTTGCTTTGTGTTGGCTTAAAGGTAGCTCCCTAGGATTTTAGACTAACAGAAACTGATCTACAGTCAATGTTCGCAGTGCCTCACAGGGGCGGCATGCAAATAATCCCCATCAATCCCAGGGCAAACAGCCAAGGTCCGTGCTGCGTTAACTTGTAAAGCAGAGTGCTTTCAACTGACCCCTGATGGATTTTCCATATGCTTCCAACGAGCTGAGTCTGGAAATGCAGAAGGTGAAAGATGACTGTATACTGAGCCTGAAAAACAGAAGCGTTTTGGGCCGGGGCTGCTGGCTGACCTTGCCTGTGTGTTGTCACAGGTGCGCCGTAGGCTTCGTCGGGGACCGCTGCCAGTACCGAGACCTGAGGTGGGAGCTGCGCCACGCCGGCTACGGGCGGCAGCGGAACGTCACGGTGGCGGCCGCCTGCGTGGTGGCACTGGTCCTGATGCTGATCCTGGGGCTGTGCGGGGCCCACTACTACAGGTGACCCTTTCTTTCCGTTGTCGCTTCCCACCTCTTCCCAGCTCCTCCTAGCGGAGTGCCCGCCTCCTTCAGAGGAGCTGGTACGCCCTTAGTACGTGGCCTAGGATTCCACGGCTGGAAAACAGTGATTTACTTTCCATTGCCCCATTCCAGCCTTAGCCCCGATACCTGCATAGTTTATGGAGTTGTTACTTAACGTAATGCGCTTTTGTATTCCACTTTTTTCTCTTAGCTAACCCTGCTTCCCCCACTCCCCCACCCCCACCCCGTAGCATGCATGACTGATTTTTCATGGCTGCTATCCACTAAACTGACTTCCCACCAAGTATTAACTTTCGTTCAGTATCTTCCCTAATTTGAAGAGGTTTCTGGTCCTTGGATTTTGTGTTTATAACAATTTCAAGGTAAAGTTAAAAACTGTGGAAAAATTAATATTTATACATTCAGTTAACAAATACTACTACATTAGAGTGAAGGAAAAGGCACTATTTGCTCATTTTCCATTTTCTCAAAAAGTAGGACAGCATCTCCCACTATCATCAATATTGACAAGTATTTTCTGCATTGTTATAGTTTGTGCTGTAAAAAATCAGTAAGTCCTGACACTTTGGAGCTGAAGGGGACTTTATAGATAATTATCTAATTAAGTCTCATCTTTTTATGGCTGAAGAACCTAAGACCCACTTCACTAATAGGTCCCAGTTGTCTGGGAAGGTACAGAATAACTGTGCCATCACCTGCTGATAAAAATCTAACCACACTTACTGGTACTACACAACCACTTAGGTGGCAGCTGGCATATTATGAAGAATTCAGCATACCATCCACGATGTTCTGGTCTGAGACCCTGGTATATGCTAGTGTAGTGGTTAAGAGCATGAGCTCTAGAATCAGACTGCTCAGATTCAACAGCCAGTTCATGCCTAAGGTACATCAGGTATGTTATCTAACCTGTGTTTTCATTAATTTCCTTTGCTTATAAAATGCGGACAAAGAATAGTAGTTATTTCAAGAGTTAGTGTGAGACTGAGTTAATTTAAGTCAGGCTTAGTGTAGGTCTGGCATATAGGATTTAACAAATATTATCTGTTGTAATTACTATGAGTTTCCATGAACTGTAATATTTCCCAAAAGAGTGACCTGTTCCAAACCCTTTTATATCTTGAGAGACAAGATTCTTAGGCACAAACTTGAAATTTTTTTTTTATTAAAGTATCATTGTTATTCAAACTTACGTTGGTTTCGAATATACAACACGGTAGTTCAACAGTTACCTGTATTATTAAATTCTCATCCCCTCTAGTGAGATCAATATCTATCAACATAGTAAGATGTTACAGAATCATTGACTATATTCTCCATGCAGTACTACTTTCCCTGGGACTAACTTTTATTGTGATTGCGAATTATTGTGCCCCTATGTCCCCCTCCCCCTTCCCACACATCTCCCCCAACACCTCCCCCGTGGTAACCACTAGTCCCTTCTCAGTGTCTATGAGTCTACTGCTATTTTGTTCCTTCTGTCAAATTTGGAAATTTTAATTCAGTGGTCCATTAGTAACCATCTCACTTTTTAGCCTGGTATGCAACTGATATCTTGTGTTTATAGAAAGAGTATTGAATAATCAACAGTTTATCTCATTGGACAAAATGCCAAAAGAAGAGTAGATGCTTGGCAAATAGTGCAGAAAAAAATAGAAGCAAGAAACTTAAGTCTGTGTGTGCTGTAATTGCTAAGTATATTTTCTTATTCTACTCGTTATGGAATAGTATGTTTTATGTTCTATTGACATTCTTCAGAGCTCTGGATTCAAAGTTAATGGCACATTGCTGGGTTTTTTTTTACTTATAATTCAAAGACCAGCTCAGCTGTTCAGTATAGACTTTATACATAAATATAGATGTCTTTGGCCTCTGACACCCACATACATAAAATAAAAAATGATAAGGACTATTTTTTCAAAAAGAAAACTCATTAAAAACCCCTTTTTTCTTTTTCCTGAAATGCATCAGAGTTGTAAAGTTCTTTCTGAGCAAATCTAAGGTTATTTATCTAATAGTTCTGCTCAATAAAGCTGCTTACCCCATTGCACAATTTCAGCTATGTGCTTCACTGCATTTGTACTATTTTGGTATATCCACTCTGAGAAGATCAAGTTAAAACTGCTAGTTTAAATATTGTTATACCACTAAAGTACATCAATAAATAGTCTTTAAGTTAGGCATGTCAGGTGATTTTCTTTACAGTTAAAATCAGTTGTTTCCCCCCTTGTCACTCCTTCCCTGTCTTGTCAAGATTAAATGTTCGACACTATTGTTTTGTATATCTCTCAAAATATCAATGTTTATGGAAATAAATAATTTTTTTTTTAAATAATTATTTTTTATTGAAGGGTAGTTGATGCACAGTATTACATTACATTAGTTTCAAGTGTACAACACAGTGGTAGAACATTTATATACATAATTCTAGGTTCCAGCTATCACCCTACCAAGCTGTTACAATATCTTGACTATATTCCTTATGCTATACATTACATCCCGGTTACTTATTTATTTTACCATTGGAAGACTGTCCTTTTTTTTTTTTTTTTTTTTTTTTTTTTGTGAGGGCATCTCTCATATTTATTGATCAAATGGTTGTTAACGACAATAAAATTCTGTATAGGGGAGTCAATGCTCAATGCACAATCATTAATCCACCCCAAGCCTAATTTTCGTCAGTCTCCAATCTTCTGAGGCATAACAAACAAGTTCTTACATGGAGAACAAATTCTTACATAATGAATAAGTTACATGGTGAACAGTACGAAGGCAGTCATCACAGAAACTTTTGGTTTGCTCATGCATTATGAACTCTAAACAGTCAGTTCAAATATGAATACTCATTTGGTTTTTATACTTGATTTATATGTGGATACCACATTCTCTCTTTATTATTATTATTTTTAATAAAATGCTGAAGTGGTAGGTAGATACAAGATAAAGGTAGAAAACATAGTTAGTGTTGTAAGAGAGCAAATGTAGATGATCAGGTGTGTGCCTGTAGACTATGTGTTAATCCAAGCTAGACCAGGGCAATAAAACATCCACGTATGCAGAAGATTTCTCTCAGAACAGGGGGGGTGAGGTTCTAAGCCTCACCTCTGTTGATCCCCAATTTCTCACCTGATGGCCCCCCTGCGACTGTGCCTGTCTTAGGTTGTTCCTCCCTTGAGGAATCTTACCCGTCTCTGGCTAACCAGTCATCTTCCGGGGCCATACAGGAAAATGTGAAGTTGGTAAGTGAGAGAGAAGCCTTATTTTTGAAAAGGTTTGCTTTTTACTTCTTTGCATATTTATGCCCTGTGGCTTCTATGCCCAAGCATTTGTCTTGAGGTATCTTTACCACTTGGAAGAATTATGATACTTGGTAAATTCGATATGAGGCACGAATTCTATTTAAGGGTTGTAATTAGGAAGGAAGAAGAAAAGCTATAGAAGTAGCAGGCAGAAGAAAACATGGGAAGATTGATTATTTCTTTGACATATCTTCTTGTAGAGTAACTTCAGCATGTATAGGTTTTAAACTACTAATTAAATTGCGCACACACATTAACATAATAGGAGTATAGTTACATAACCAAAGCATACCTGTAATTACCAGCCATCTCCAGTGAAACCAAGAAAACCAGTTAGGCACCTTAGGCATTTATGAAAACTCATCTATGATATGGTGGATATTGTCCAACTGAACTTGAACAGTCTGAGAGAAATCAGACAAATTAAAACAACCCATTCCTGGGGAATGTTCACATCCCTTATGTTCTTTTAACAGTAAATAGTCTGTAGTTGTAAGATTTTGGAGCGCTACAATTTGCACTTCTCCTAATTCTTGGTTGACTTCCAACAGTATAGATCCAGTCAAATTTGTGTTTTACCATATGCACAGGCCAGCTTAGATATCTCCTTCCTCATTCCCATGGCAAGTCCAGGAACTGGTGGGATGAGTGCATCTACAGCTGTAGCAGTGCGTGGATCTTTGTTGGGGTTTTTTGATGATCATCTTCTGGCATGAGTCTTCCAGAGAGTGCAGATGTTGGAAGTTCTTTTTCATATTGTATCTTAGTTCATTTTCGGGGTAGCCCAATTAGGCTTTGATCCTCTGTATAAACACAAACAGACCCTTTGCCTACACTTTTATATGCCCTTTATACCCTTGTGTAGAACTCGTTGGAGGTTACCACACAGGAACTTCCCTTTTTTTTTTTTTGCTTTGTTTTTGGTATCACTAATCTACACTTACATGACGAATATTATGTTTACTAGGCTCTCCCCTATACCAGGTCTCCCCTATAAACCCCTTTACAGTCACTGTCCATCAGCATAGCAAAATGTTGTAGAATCACTACTTGCCTTCTCTGTGTTGTACAGCCCTCCCTTTTCTCCTACCCCCCCATGTATGTTAATCTTAATACCCCCCTACTTCTCCCCCCCTTATCCCTCCCTACCTACCCATCCTCCCCAGTCCCTTTCCCTTTGGTACCTGTTAGTCCATTCTTGAGTTCTATGATTCTGCTGCTGTTTTGTTCCTTCAGTTTTTCCTTTGTTCTTATATTCCACAGGTAAGTGAAATCATTTGGTATTTCTCTTTCTCTGCTTGGCTTGTTTCACTGAGCATAATAACCTCCAGCTCCATCCATGTTGCTGCAAATGATTGGATTTGCCCTTTTCTTATGGCTGAGTAGTATTCCATTGTGTATATGTACCACATCTTCTTTATCCATTCATCTATCGATGGACATTTAGGTTGCTTCCAATTCTTGGCTATTGTAAATAGTGCTGCAATAAACATAGGGGTGCATCTGTCTTTCTCAAACTTGATTGCTGCGTTCTTAGGGTAAATTCCTAGGAGTGCAATTCCTGGGTCAAATGGTAAGTCTGTTTTGAGCATTTTGATATACCTCCATACTGCTTTCCACAATGGTTGAACTAACTTACATTCCCACCAGCAGTGTAGGAGGGTTCCCCTTTCTCCACAGCCTTGCCAACATTTGTTGTTGTTTGTCTTTTGGATGGCAGCCATCCTTACTGGTGTGAGGTGATACCTCATTGTAGTTTTAATTTGCATTTCTCTGATAATTAGCGATGTGGAGCATCTTTTCATGTGTCTGTTGGCCATCTGTATTTCTTTTTTGGAGAACTGTCTGTTCAGTTCCTCTGCCCATTTTTTAATTGGGTTATTTGTTTTTTGTTTGTTGAGGCGTGTGAGCTCTTTATATATTCTGGACGTCAAGTCTTTATCGGATGTGTCATTTAAAAATATATTCTCCCATACTGTAGGGATCCTTCTTGTTCTATTGATGGTGTCTTTTGCTGTACAGAAGCTTTTCAGCTTAATATAGTCCCACTTACTCATTTTTGCTGTTGTTTTCCTTGCCCGGGGAGATATGTTCAAGAAGAGGTCACTCATGTTTATGTCTAAGAGGTTTTCGCCTATGTTTTCTTCCAAGAGTTTAATGGTTTCATGGCTTACATTCAGGTCTTTGATCCATTTTGAGTTTACTTTTGTATATGGGGTTAGACAATGGTCCAGTTTCATTCTCCTACATGTAGCTGTCCAGTTTTGCCAGCACCACCTGTTGAAGAGACTGTCATTTCGCCATTGTATGTCCATGGCTCCTTTATCAAATATTAATTGACCATATATGTCTGGGTTAATGTCTGGATTCTCTAGTCTGTTCCATTGGTCTGTGGCTCTGCTCTTGTGCCAGTACCAAATTGTCTTGATTACTATGGCTTTATAGTAGAGCTTGAAGTTGGGGAGTGAGATCCCCCCTACTTTATTCTTCTTTCTCAGAATTGCTTTGGCTATTCGGGGTCTTTGGTGTTTCCATATGAATTTTTGAATTATTTGTTCCAGTTCATTGAAGAATGTTGCTGGTAGTTTCATAGGGATTGCATCAAATCTGTATATTGCTTTGGGCAGGATGGCCATTTTAACGATATTAATTCTTCCTAGCCACGAGCATGGGATGAGTTTCCATCTGTTAGTGTCCCCTTTAATTTCTCTTAAGAGTGACTTGTAGTTTTCAGAGTATAAGTCTTTCACTTCTTTGGTTAGGTTTATTCCTAGGTATTTTATTTTTTTGGATGCAATTGTGAATGGAGTTGTTTTCCTGATTTCTCTTTCTGTTGGTTCATTGTTAGTATATAGGAAAGCCACAGATTTCTGTGTGTTGATTTTGTATCCTGCAACTTTGCTGTATTCCGATATCTGTTGACGTAGTTTTGCGGTGGAGTCTTTAGGGTTTTTTATGTACAGTATCATGTCATCTGCAAATAGTGACAGTTTAACTTCTTCTTTACCAATCTGGATTCCTTGTATTTCTTTATTTTGTCTGATTGCCATGGCTAGGACCTCCAGTACTATGTTAAATAACAGTGGAGAGAGTGGGCATCCCTGTCTAGTTCCCGATCTCAGCGGAAATGCTTTTAGCTTCTCGCTGTTCAATATAATGTTGGCTGTGGGTTTATCATAGATGGCCTTTATTATGTTGAGCTACTTGCCCTCTATTCCCATTTTGCTGAGAGTTTTTAACATGAATGGATGTTGAACTTTGTCAAATGCTTTTTCAGCATCTATGGAGATGATCATGTGGTTTTTGTCTTTCTTTTTGTTGATGTGGTGGATGATGTTGATGGACTTTCGAATGTTGTACCATCCTTGCATCCCTGAGATGAATCCCACTTGGTCATGGTGTATGATCCTTTTGATGTATTTTTGAATTCGGTTTGCTAATATTTTGTTGAGTATTTTTGCATCTACGTTCATCAGGGCTATTGGTCTGTAGTTTTCTTTTTTGGTGGGGTCTTTGCCTGGTTTTGGTATTAGGGTGATGTTAGCTTCATAGAATGAGTTTGGGAGTATCCCCTCCTCCTCTATTTTTTGGAAAACTCTAAGGAGAATGGGTATTATGTCTTCCCTGTATGTCTGATAAAATTCCGAGGTAAATCCATCTGGCCCGGGGGTTTTGTTCTTTGGTAGTTTTTTGATTACCGCTTCAATTTCATTGCCGGTAATTGGTCTGTTTAGATTTTCTGTTTCTTCCTGGGTCAATCTTGGAAGGTTATATTTTTCTAGGAAGTTGTCCATTTCTCCTAGGTTTCCCAGCTTGTTAGCATATAGGTTTTCATAGTATTCTCCAATAATTCTTTGCATTTCCGTGGGGTCCGTCGTGATTTTTCCTTTCTCGTTTCTGATACTGTTGATTTGTGTTGACTCTCTTTTCTTCTTAATAAGTCTGGCTAGAGGCTTATCTATTTTGTTTATTTTCTCGAAGAACCAGCTCTTGGTTTCATTGATTTTTGCTATTGTTTTATTCTTCTCAATTTTATTTATTTCTTCTCTGATCTTTATTATGTCCCTCCTTCTGCTGACCTTAGGCCTCATCTGTTCTTCTTTTTCCAATTTCGATAATTGTGACATTAGACCATTCATTTGGGATTGCTCTTCCTTTTTTAAATATGCTTGGATTGCTATATACTTTCCTCTTAAGACTGCTTTTGCTGTGTCCCACAGAAGTTGGGGCTTAGTGTTGTTGTTGTCATTTGTTTCCATATATTGCTGGATCTCCATTTTGATTTGGTCATTGATCCATTGATTATTTAGGAGCGTGTTGTTAAGCCTCCATGTGTTTGTGAGCCTTTTTGCTTTCTTTGTAGAATTTATTTCTAGTTTTATGCCTTTGTGGTCTGAAAAGTTGGTTGGTAGGATTTCAATCTTTTCGAATTTACTGAGGCTCTTTTTGTGGCCTAGTATGTGGTCTATTCTGGAGAATGTTCCATGTGCACTTGAGAAGAATGTATATCCCGCTGCTTTTGGATGTAGAGTTCTACAGATGTTTATTAGGTCCATCTGCTCTACTGTGTTGTTCAGTGCTTCCGTGTCCTTACTTATTTTCTGCCCAGTGGATCTATCCTTTGGGGTGAGTGGTGTGTTGAAGTCTCCTAGAATGAATGCATTGCAGTCTATATCCCCCTTTAGTTCTGTTAGTATTTGTTTCACATATGCTGGTCCTCCTGTGTTGGGTGCATATATATTTAGAATGGTTATATCCTCTTGTTTGACTGAGCCCTTTATCATTATGTAGTGTCCTTCTTTATCTCTTGTTACTTTCTTTGTTTTGAAGTCTATTTTGTCTGATATTAGTACTGCAACCCCTGCTTTCTTCTCACTGTTGTTTGCTTGAAATATGTTTTTCCATCCCTTGACTTTTAGTCTGTACATGTCTTTGGGTTTGAGGTGAGTTTCTTGTAAGCAGCATATAGATGGGTCTTGCTTTTTTATCCATTCTGTTACTCTGTGTCTTTTGATTGGTGCATTCAACCCTTTAACATTTAGGGTGACTATTGAAAGGTATGTACTTATTGCCATTGCAGGCTTTAAATTCGTGGTTACCAAAGGTTCAAGGTTAGCCTCTTTAGTATCTTACTGCCTAACTTAGCTCGCTTATTGAGCTGTTATATACACTATCTGGAGATTCTTTTCTTCTCTCCCTTCTTGTTCCTCCTCCTCGATTCTTCATATGTTGGGTGTTTTGTGCTGTGCTCTTTCTAGGAGTGCTCCCATCTAGAGCATTCCCTGTAAGATGTTCTGTAGAGGTGGTTTGTGGAAAGCAAATTCCCTCAGCTTTTGTTTGTCTGGGAATTGTTTAATCCCACCGTCATATTTGAATGATAGTCGTGCTGGATACAGTATCCTTGGTTCAAGGCCCTTCTGTTTCATTGTATTAAATATATCATGCCATTCTCTTCTGGCCTGTAGGGTTTCTGTTGAGAAATCTGACGTTAGCCTGATGGGTTTCCCTTTATAGGTGACCTTTTTCTCTCTAGCTGCCTTTAACACTCTTTCCTTGTCCTTGATCTTTGCCATTTTAATTATTATGTGTCTTGGTGTTGCCCTTCTTGGATCCTTTCTGTTGGGGGTTCTGTGTATTTCCGTGGTCTGTTCGATTACTTCCTCCCCCAGTGTGGGGAAGTTTTCAGCAATTATTTCTTCTAAGATACTTTCCATCTCTTTTCCTCTCTCTTCTTCTTCTGGGACCTCTATAATACGGATATTGTTCCTTTTGGATTGGTCACACAGTTCCCTTAATATTGTTTCATTCCTGGAGATCCTTTTGTCTCTCTCTATGTCAGCTTCTATGCGTTCCTGTTCTCTGATTTCAATTCCATCAATGGCCTCTTGCATTCTATCCATTCTGCTTATAAACCCCTCCAGAGTTTGTTTCATTTCTGCAATCTCCTTTCTGGCATCTGTGATCTCACTCCGGACTTCGTCCCATTTCTCTTGCGTATTTCTCTGCATCTCTGTCAGCATGTTTATGATTCTTATTTTGAATTCTTTTTCAGGGAGACTGGTTAGGTCTGTCTCCTTCTCTGGTGTTGTCTCTGTGATCTTTGTCTGCCTGTAGCTTTGCCTTTTCATGGTGATAGGAATAGTCTGCAGAACTGGGACGAGTGACGGCTGGAAGTACTTCCTTTCTTGTTGGTTTGTGGCCCTCCTATCCTGGGAGAACAGCGACCTCTAGTGGCTTGTGCTGCGCAGCTGCGCGCAGACAGGGTTCCTGCTTCCTGCCCGGCTGCTATGGAGTTAATCTCCGCTGTTGCTGTGGGCGTGGCCTGGCTCGGGCAGCTACTCCAAAATGGTGGAGTCGCGTTGGAGCAGGAGCTGCTGGGAGGCTATTTATCTCCGTAAGGGGCCTCCCTGCTCCCTGCAGCCCAGGGCTTAGGGTGCCCAGAGATCCCGCATTCCCTACCTCTGGATTAAGTGACCCGCCCTGCCCCTTGAAGACTTCCAAAAAGCATCCGCCAAAACAAAACAACGCCCACCAAAAAAAAAGAAAAAAAAAATTTTTTTTAAATTAAAAAAAAAAAAAAAAAAAAAAGGTGGTCTTTCGTTTTTCTTTATTCTCCGGTGCCAGCCTCAGCCCTCTGCTCACCGGTCTTTCTGCCCTGTTTCCCTAGTATTGGGGTCCCTATCCCTTTAAAACTCCCAAAAAGCGCTCGCCAAAACAAAATAGCAAAAAAGCAAAAAAAAAAAAAAATGGTCGCGCGCTTTTCTTATGCCCTCAGTCGCCCAGCCTCCAGTGCCTGCTCACTGTTCTTGCTGCCCTGTTTTCCTAGTATCGAGTGCCCTGCACTCTGGCCCGAATGGCGGGGGCTGGGTGCTCGGCAGCCCTGTGCTCCGTCTCCCTCCCGCTCTGCCTGCTCTTCTCCCGCCGGGAGCTGGGGGGAGGGGCGCTCGGCTCCCGCGGGGCCGCGGCTTGTATCTTACCCCCTTCGCGAGGCGCTGGGTTCTCTCAGGTGCGGATGTGGTCTGGATATTGTCCTGTGTCCTCTGGTCTTTATTCTAGGAAGGGTTGTCTTTGTTATATTTTCATAGATATATGTTGTTTTGGGAGGAGATTTCCGCTGCTCTACTCACGCTGCCATCTTCTGCCCCTTCTGGAACTAAATAATTTTTAAAGTATTGTAATATTATTAACTTCATAAAACTTGATTTCTGGGGAGGACCCCCTTGTAAGAGAATAAACAGAAAGTATTCTCTCACAATTTGTAACTTTGGTACTATTTATATTAGTACTTGCTTCAATATTTTCCTTGATACTTTTGATTAAAGATAATGACAACTTATACCATCTCCTGGTACCATCGGTCACACTGAATTCACAGTTCCTGGGAGGGGTTTTCCGAGCAGCCCCTATTTTTCTTATCATTGTTCCCCAGATGTCCCAGGCCTATTTGACAGAAGATTGCACTCCTAGAGGGAATTAGGTCTGCCCAAGAGACACAGTGCTGTTTTGGAATCTTGAGGCTGGCTGGTGGCCTTCACCACCATGTTTCCTTTATGGCCTTCCCTTAAATGGCTGCTTCGTACTTATGTACTTGTCCCTCTCCCTCTAGAGGCTACTGTTTTGGGGACAGGGATCCCACCTTAATGGTAGATTTTCCTCCTTTTTACCCCTCTTTCTCCCTAGAACTTGACACCATGCCTTGTATAGACTTAGTGCTTAATGTTGACCAAACCAATAAGGATTTCTAAAACTGGATTTGGAGGCAGGGGACCTAGTCTATTTCCTAGCTTGGCACCTGTGAGAGAGTATTCTTGGGTCTTCCACTTCTTGTGTTCTTGCCTCTAATGCCTCTGAGCAGGAGATGGCAGCAGGCCAGTGGAAGAAGCCTGCACTTTATATCATAATGATCTAGCTCCAGGGCTGCCTTTGGTAGCTGTGTGCCTTCCAAGGGGTGGTTCACCGCTACCTTCCTTCCACCAAGTGAAGTTACTATGGTCTGCATCCCACAGTTGCTGTGATTACATTATTTCCATGGACAGCCCCCCAACAACAGTCAGTCCATAAGGTAGAGATTTTGTTGGTATTGTTTTCCCCATTGCTATATCCCTAGTAATAGAGCAGTGTCTGGGATATAGTTAGTACTCAATAGATGCTCATGAGTGAATGAATGCATGGCTTCCCCCACCTGCCACCTCACACACATCTCACAGAACCTTGAAAAGAGTGAAACATCAACTGAAATTTTTTGTAAAAAAGAATGCCTTAAAAACCCAAAGTTATGCTCCTACTTTTCTTAATATTTATTCTTTTCCGAAATCTCAGTAGCAAAAGCAGTTGTCCCTGAGCATCACTGAGTGGGCTAGTGGTTGTGTATTGTTTGGGATTGTCTCACATTTTGCCTTTATCTCAGGACTCAGAAGATGCTATCAGAAAATCTGAAGAATCCTTACGAAGAGTCAAGCAGAGAAGTGAGCAGTAGCAGGCCTGCAGACAGTGAGGCTGGGATGTCCTCTTGCCCCCAACCTTGGGTAAAGTGACCATAGTACATGCACAAGAAATTGGGTTAATATTAAGCCCAGTTCATTTTTTTCTCATTCTTCACTTGAGTTTAAAATATGGGAATCTATTATAATTTCCAGCAGGTGTTAATGTTAGCCCATACCACATCAACTGGGAAAGTCCTGGGAAAGCAGTGGATATGGGAAATTGTGTCTTAAATTAATCATATGGGCTAAAATAGTGCCATAATTTAATGGTACAAGAAATTTATGGAATCTTTTCTTATCATGTAGCTTACATTTTTATGTGTTACATGAAAAGCCTTTCCCTATTTTTAGGTGATCCTTTTCAAATGCATGTCTAAAAAACCCCAAGATTAGGCTCTAATTTTCTTAATATTTCTTGTCTTCACACAGAAATTTTAAGTTCCTAAACTTCAGCAGCAGAATTGTTACCTGATTTAGCAAATAAAAGTACAAGACACTTAGTCGAATTTATGCTTATAGTGAATGTTTGGATTTAAATTCAAACTTAACTGGCTGTTCTAGTTTAATTTGGCATCTATTTTCCCTGGAACCCTTTATGTATGCCAAAAAGCATAGTGTTTAGAAAGTTCAAAATGCTTTCTCGATGACCCACTCAATAACTGGTCTGGGAACACTAGAGGGCAGACTTGGGACAGGCTAAGCACTGTTGAAATTTGGGATATCCCTTTCCAGAAACCTGTCAGAGATAATCTGATTAGTCCAGTTTGTGCTGTTGGTATTATTTGTGGCATATATATTGGAAGTGACTGGAATATAGGGTGGTCCGTGGGGATCAAAGCCTGTGGGCAAATAGGGAAAAGGCTATTGGGAGAGGTTATTGAGGGGCAAAGGCAATATTTGAGGTCCTTCCCACATCATTCTCCCACTCCTTTGCCTACATGTCCCCATGCTTTCCCAGAGGACAGCTTTCCTGTGGCTGTGCTTTTGAATAACAGGTGATCATTTGTCCCTGCCTGTGGTAGGCATTCATTGCATACTTATTTTTTGGTTGAAACTTGAGTATGAAAATAAAATAAGGACTATGAAGTCGAGCCTGGCTCTCCCACCAAGTGGCTGTCTAATCTTCATCAAGTCAGATTCCAAACAGGGGTTACCCTGTTTCCTCCTCAGGACACCAAGGGGTTTGGATTACATGAGTTCTAAGATCCCTCTGTTTCTTTAGACTCTGTAAGTGTGTGGGTCTGGGGGCACTTAGCTGTAGAATGGCCTCAGTTCTTTGAGGTCTCATGATTTTGTGGACTTAATTACCCAGGATACATTTATCAGTCTACGTGGTATTTCATTTAGGTTTTGAGTAGCAAGTTTAATTCATCTTACTGAAATCATGAGGGAGAAGGAGAAACAATCTGTATCTAGTTTTTTTTTTTTAATTAAAAACAAAAAATACCTGTGGCTGTCATAAGTGGTTTACCAGCTCAGAGCTGTGGTAGGAGGCCAGGGCTGCTGAGCTCGTTGACGTCAACTGCTGCTGCCCATATCGGCAAGAGCAGGAGAGAGTCAGCCCCTAAGTCAGGAGGGGAAGCAAAACAAATCTGGTTCCATCAGCAGCCTCCCCATCTCAGGCCAGAATTCTGGGACCTACATTCTTATGGCAGAAAACATGTGGTTGGAAAATTTGCAGCATGGAGGCCTGGATTTTAACTTGACTGAAATAACGGGCACGTGCCTTTGAACAGTGGGTCGTGTACTGATTTTTCAGTATGTTGCAGCAGGGAGACCATTATTGAGGAGGATGCAGCAAAGGGCAATTAGTCTTACAGAAAATATGCAAATGGAAGCACATGCTTACGGGATTCACCCTTCCACTACCAACATTTTTCTCCCTAATTGACTCCACTTGTTTACTCCTTCCTACACTTTTCTCAAAGAGAAATATGAGCAAGAAGATTTTTTTCCTATACCCTGTTTGTCTTTGTACTTCTGAGTCAGGGGCTCCTTCCTGTGGAGGCGCATTTCTGAGCCAGTGGAGAAGCGCAGTGAGGCACTCCTGGGGGCAGTCCCTCTGCGGGGCCACTGGCTGGCAGGGAGGAAGGAGGGACTGCCAAAGGACACCCTTTGTCATGGCGTCTTCTTTTCTTTCCTTTTTCATTAATCTATTTTAATGTCCAATCTATCTGTGAACTCTGGACAGCCTGCACTGCAAATGCCCTATCAGTTGTGGTTAGTACAAATACAGACAAAAATAATATTTAATATATATTTTTTTACTAAAGAGAAGTGTCTTTTTCTGGGCTTGCATTTTCGAATTCTGGTTCCCAAACTGTTCAACCAAAAAAAAAGCATTTGGTGGATCCCTGAAAAATAATATTTGCACTATCAGTTATTGTTACCCATTAATGACCCCAAAGCATTCAGAACTCGACATGTTTAAGTGAATTGTATTACTAAACACATACACACACACACACATATTTGAAGAGTTGGGGCACATACGTGTATGAAATGTTATTGGCCTATGAGCTAGGCTTAAAACTTTATGGATTCTTTGATTGCTTAAACTAAAACAGTAACTCCCAGGGATCCATACCCCAAATCTGGGATTCTAGAATTAGAATACATTCTTCAGGAAAGGTATTGGTAGTGCCTAGGTATTTTAATAGACAGTAACATAAGGTTCCTAACTGAAAAGCAGATCTTTCATTAGCCAGAGAGAAATTTGACAGGTCCTTTCTTTCTGCTTATACCTTCCATAGGATGAGCATGATGGAGCCATAGACTTTGATTTAATGTATATTTAGATAGCTTATGAACTGTAACAGTGTTCTCTCTCTCCCTCCCTTCTTTTTGTTCTCTGCAGTTTGTGGTTTTAAAGGAACACGAGAACCTCAGGAATGGAAGTCAACCTGTGGTCCTCAAAGATGGCCAGGTGGCAGATGTTGGCCAACTTTCCCTGGAGCCTGGTGAATGGCTATCTTTACCTGGATCCTGAATATTCTGCATGTGAAAAGTCTCATCTAAGCACATAAAAATATAGTTAAATTTTATAAGCTATGTGAGCAGCTGGGCTGTACTGGAATGCCATAGAGCTTTAGAGAAATATATTTGGACTGGATACCTGCTTTATGTGAGGTTACCCATGTTCATTCAAAACTCTGATCCCATAGCACTATGTTAGGTCCCTTTGAGCAAACACACAATGAATGACTCCTTATTTTCAATTAGGGTGAGTCTTGAGGTCCCTCTTAGATTTGGGTCTGTATCGGTAGATGTAGGTGTAGTCACAGTGAAATTGTAGATGGCTCCAAGAAAATGTGTTCTGTGTTCTAGTAGAAAGGTACATGTGAATTTAAGTGGACCTACGGGGTTCTCCTGAGGAGTGGGGACTATTCAAGTCTCATCGGGGACTAGCCCTCAGCCAGATGCCTGACCACCTGTAAAGTCCAGCCAAGCCACTGGAGGAGGGGCCATAAAATCAACCCAGGTTCCCTGGCTGTTCTGTAACTCAGTCTGCTTCAGTTAGAAATGGAGTTAGGTATTCTTTGATTGTACTTTTAGCCAAGGGTTGTATTATGATAAGCACCTTGGGCTTGGGGCTTGGATATCATAGTCCTTTTTCATCAGTCAGAGGATAAGGTTAAACATGTTAAACATGTTTTGTATCATAAGGCCTTAGAAGGGTTCAGAGAAACTTTGAGCTAACAAAAAGTTTCTCTGCTAATGAGTGGGACTTCAGCTCCACTTACATATTCTGATATTTGCCCTTTCCATGCATGTATTACAACACTCTCCTCCTCAGGTTACTTATAGAGGGATCTGAGGACTTTGTTTTGAAAAAAATCACTCTAAATTCTCCTCATTCTTATGTTGCCATGTAACCCAACTTCAGTAGAACTTTATTTTCTGATTGGAGGAAGGCCCTGAAAATAAGGTACACTAAAGAACTGATATTAAAACTACAATAAGTATCATAGTTTTATATATAAGCTGTTACCAGGGTTATTACTTGGATAGTGAAAACATTCAGCATTTTCAAAAGCTTGGGTGTTTGGATGCTTATGAGTAGCATTATTAGAAAATAACAGACTGTCTTGTAGTTACATACTACCTTTTCTTGAGGAGCTGAAAACACATGGTTCTTTGTTACAAAGGTAATCCACTTCAGAGGTACATATAATTATGCAAGTTAATCAGTAGTACAGTGATTTTTGCCAGAGTATGGTTAAACACAAAAGAAGAGCTAGGGACTCAATTCACTGAGTACATGGGAATAGATTAGAATCTCTCTCTTTTTGCTCAGTCAACTGCAGACAATTTGACTTATTCATGTACCTGTCTCCCACTAGGGGTGATCACATTCCCGATCATGTCCAGCTGTCCCATAAACGCCTGTAGTGCAAGTGCACAGAGAGATCAGAGGTGAGGAGGTAGAGTGGAGAATGTGATAAAAGATCAAGACTGGCTTGGAGCCAATTCCTTCTCTGCTCCTGGAAAATCCATTAAAGCACAGGCTGTACTGTTGTGGATCCACAGAACCACATTCACTGACCTCTACCAACATCAGCTGGGGTAGATTAAGTTAGCACCATGCCAGGGTAGCAGAGTGCCTGCTAGGGGATAGGAGTGCAGGTGCATTTAAAAACCTGAGTCTGTTCTTAAGTCACTTATGGTCCAGATGGGGAGAAAGGAAGTGTACAGAGAAAGGTAGAGAGCTATGTCAGGCAGCAGAGTCCTCTGAATAATCTCAACCAAGCAAGAAAAAAGCTGTTTTTAATTGTGTCCAGACGGTTTGGGAATGGGTTCAATGTGTCTCACATTTCAGGCCTCCTCTCCAGCCTCTACTCTCACGGTCTCTCTTGGACATTGTGAATGACGTGAATGCTGAAATTTCTTTTTCCTTTTGTGTAGGGTCAGTGCAAGTGGTGTCCTGGATGAAGGAGTCCCAGATGTGCATGGGCACAGAGCGCAGACAATGCCTTCCGCTGCCCGGTGATACAGGCTCTTGTCCGCAAGCAGTGGGGTGTAGCTGCCATCTTCCCTCCTGTGGGGCACAGCCCACTGCTGTGGAAGTTGGGAAGCCACGTTCTCTTCTGTCAGCTAACCCATCATGGCAACAAAGGGCCCCGGATCCACCACACCAAATGGAGCTGACTCAGTGAAAACTGGAGTTCAGGAGAGGGTCCAGAAGCACACACTCTATTGATGGACAGTAGTGCTTCATTTCAAAAAGTAGAGGGAAAATACAGATTTTGGTTCCATAATCTCTACGACTAATCACCTAATCAGTGTTCTGAAGACAAATATGTAGTTGTGCTTTTGTTCTTCCTTCAAAGAGTCTCACTGCAGATTTCCAAGGAAGAGTAACTGGGAGAATCACTGAGTGACTCATTAAAAGCTGAAGCACTGTCAACGCAGAAACCGTGTGGACTGCAGCCGAGGGACATCTGGGGTCAAAGCGGGGAGTCACACTGACCGGTCAGCCACAAAGGAACTTGTTTTATCTGGACAAAATATTTATCTCAATCTTATGAGGTGGTTACAGTATTAAAATTACTGTTACAATACATTGTAAGCACTTAACATCATTTGTGAGGTCCATGTTTTGCAGCATGAATTATGATAAATTAATGAAAAATGTACTAACTTTGAAACTTATTTCTTCAGAATTAGATGGCTTATTTTTCTATTTTAAAATTTTTGAATGAAAACATTTAATTTTTAAAACATTACCCAAGAGACTTTGTTTCTCAGTCATTACTCTCCTTTGCCCCACGGAAAATTAAGTGTTTGCAAAGAATTTTTACTTATTTTCAAATATGAGATTGTAAGCAAATTTCCAGCTCTATTTTCATTATGAGCAATCAATATATTTTAACTATTTAAATAAAATCACTATAAAAACAAAAATATATTGTACACGTGGCTAAATTATACATTATAGTCTAAGGGGTTGATGCTAGAGTTGAACCAAAGTGATTTGTCAAGCTTGCTATTGTTACTCTTTTAAAAAGAACTTGAGATCTAATTATATAAAGTAAAATTTCACAACATGTCATTCCAAGACATTGTTACTACAAATTACACAATCTAATACCATCATTGTGGATTGTTTGGGGCTCTGAGTTATTCAGTTTATGCATTAACTAGTCCCTTCTATGTTTTCTTGTATTTCTCTTCAACTTCATGGGCTTTGGTTATGTCAGAAGTCAGCATAAAAAGGAGTTTGAAGCACATCTCTTTAAGTGGAAACTTCTTAGAAATTTTAATAATGATTTGGTGGTGGGGAGGATAATTTACGTTAGTTCATTATTTCGTATGACCTCTTTCCCCAGTTAATTTAGGTTTTTCTGTATTCATTTTGCTCTAATTGACACTTGGGACCTGGAGGATCAGAAGACTGCCTTTGATTCCTAATGAGTGAACTACCTCAGAAAAACAATGCTTATAATTTTTCCAATAATGGGAAAATTATATTCCTAAGTGTGAATACTTTTTCATCTTCACAAAATGAGAATTTTTGAAGCTTTAAGGGTTTACATTGTATTTTGTATTTTAGGCCCTCTTTCTTTTAGAATTTCAACCATAACCAAAGAGATGACATGAGACCCCATAGACCATCTGTGGTCAAAGAGCATTATCTTTGAACAAGAAAATCTCTGTTTCCTTCGAGCTCTTTAATGGATTTGATACCTTATAAAGTGGGACTATGTTAAGTCTGTGACCAGCCTCTGACATTCTCTCTCTGGTCAGATTAAAGAAAAACATTCTTTGTGTTCTTTAGTTCAACAAATCACCCTCAAGCGATAGTTTTCATTTTTGTAGCCCCATGTTTCTGGCAGAAATAAGCTCCTTTAAAAATTTGTTTAAAAAAAAAAAACACTTTCATCTATGACATTTGATTTACATTTTTTCCAGACTGAATATTTTTATTCCCTAACTCTCATGGTCTCATTGTGCATAATCTCTGTGATTTTGTTTGGCTAAATGTCACCTACTACATCTAAAATGACATGTTGCCCTCTTTTCTAGCACCTAATGAAGGCATGATACACTATATTCTTTTGAAACCTTATGGTTCAAGTTCCACCTATTAGTCTTCATGTTTAATTCATATCCTTTTCATGGGAATAAATGATTATTGTATGATAATGGAAAATGTGTTAAAAGCACTAAATAATAAATCCTTTAAAAAAGAAGCCAAGCAAAAATTTTGAAAGAATGGGAAAAATTTAGTCCTTTCAAGGTAAGCCGAGACAGACAAGATTTTGTTTTGGTTTTTTCTTTTCTCCTTTTTTTTTTTTAAAGTCACTGAATGAGAACTCCTTCTCTGCATAATTTCATCTTGAGTTCTTCAGCTCCAGACATGCCCGAAGCAGCATACTTTCCTGTTTGGAACTTGACGGGGCTCCTGTCACTAGTAGACATATGCTAGCAACAGAGTAGTTCAATAGGAAAATATGTGATGGACATTTAATCTTACATTAATCACTTACATATCTGAAACAGAGACTTTAGGAAGCAAGTGAATTACTAAATAAGAAAATGTCCTATAGCTGGTGGTCATTCGGCCCCTCTGGTGGGCCAGAAGGAAAAGGGGCCCCAACTCGACAATGAAGCCTTCAGGGTACATTCTAAACTAAGAGTTATAAATCCCAGATTACTGTCTGAATTATCTGGGCTCTTTAATTTTCATTTATACCACTCATCTACCAAAATAATGAAAGTATAGTGAAACTGTTACCATTCAGAGTTTTCAGCGAGTCAAGTACTTGCACCTTGGTTTTCTGAGCTCTGAAATGAGGCGTCCTTTGTGTGAAACAGTGTTAAGTCGCAGAGAGCTCCCATACAAACTAAGGTGTTATTTTTACCACTAAGATATTAAGATAGGCTTTAGTGCTTTAAACACCAAATAAAATTTTTTTTCATCAATTTAAGATAGCACTCTTTATCACATAAAACATGTTGGGTATCATTAAGTATACATCTTCTTTATCACAGAAGAGCTTCATTACCTATCAACTGCAATAGCGTTCTCCAACTATTAGGGGTCCCTAGGGCTTGAGTTTAAATATTTTAACTATCATTTATATTACTTTTCTTGTGGACGTTCAAGCTGTCAGCTCTCATGCCTCTGTCAGTTACCTTGATAGTAAATGTATATTGAAAAGAGTTTAATAACATTTACAGAGTAAATACCACCTAAAGAACTGGGTAGGGATTGAGTTTTTAAATCATTTATATCCAAATATCATTTAGGCCTTCCTAGGTCCTTTCAATGGGGTTTGACTCATGACGGTTTGCACTGGAGTCAGAAAGTCTTTGCATCTGTAGAATTAGCATATTTTTCTCAGAGTTCTATCTTATATTTGCATTGTATTTTTTGTTTACAAAGGATTTTTATATTCACTACCTTTTCAGCCTCATTAAATTTCACACCCAAACTATGAATTTTCTTCCATGGACAGTATTTTTTCCATTTTACTTACTCTTAAAGACAAATAGTATCCAAAGCTGAAGTTAAGTGAAGATGAATAATAAAATACATCACTAGAGACAAAAAATACTTAACAATGATAAAATGTTCGATTTGCCAGAAACATAGTAAATCCTAAAATCCTATATGCTTAATAACCAGCTTCATATGTAATGCAAAAAAAACTGACAAACTCACTGGAATTATTGAAGAAAACATCGTCACAGCAGGAGATTTTACCATACCACTCTTCATACTTAACAGACGAAGGAGACAAAAAAATTAGTGAGGATATATTACACTTTTAAGTATGATTATTAGAATTGGAAATATATAGTACACAGAGAACTTCATGAAAATTAATATGTGCTGTCCATGATGTAGCTTCAATAAGTTTCACAAGACCAAATGAATGTGGTGATACAGACCATATTGCCTGACCATAATGAAATTCAGTTAGATTTAAATAATAAAGCAATAATTAATGCTTAGAAGTTATAAAAACACTTCTAATAACTTACAGATCAAAGAAGAAATCATAATAGAAATTAGAAAACCCATGGAACTTAACAATTGTAATAATTCTATATACCACAAACAATGGCATATAACAAAACTGGCATTGAGAGAGAATATTATGGCCTTATCTATTTATATTGTAAAGAAAAAAAGATTAATGAAAATTAATGAATTGGGAAGAACTCAACTGAAAAGTTAAAAAAAGAGAAGCAGAATAAATCCAAAGAAAATATAAGCAAAGACATCACAGAGATAAAAATGGAAATTGTTGAAACAGGAGACAAATATGATAGACAATCAAAAAACCATAGGTTAGTTGTTTGAAAAAGCTTAACAAATATATGACAAGATTAAACAGGAGAAAACAAATAAACAACTATATGTTTTGGATGAAAAGGGCATAAACTACAGATGTGGTAGAAAGTTAAAAAATAAGAGAATGGTATGAATAAGTTTATGACAATAAAATTTCAAATTCAGGCCAAATGGTCAATTGCCAAAAAAAAAAGTCAGCTAACCAAAACTGACAGAGAAAGAAATAGAAAACCTGAGTAGTCCTAAATGCATTAAAGAAATTTAAAAATATTCCCATAAGGAAAATAGCAAGCTTTATAAATGTGGTAGATTTGCATTGTGTCAACTTGGTAAATAAACTGATTCCCAAAATTTCATCCCTGTATGATTTATGATACACTTTGTTGTTGTTTTTTTATAGTGTTTTTTGTGTGTGTGTGTGTATGTGTGTGATTTTTGTGATACAGTTGGTCTTCATGGTTCGATGCAGTCAAAGACTGATGCACAATTGCCAGCTAGTCCTCACTCTTCCCTGTGGTGATTGCTGTCAGGTTGCAGCTCATTCTCTTTCCTTCTTACCTGGCATTCATCTCTTTTTCCTATTGCCCCCAATGCACAGCAGTGATCCCAGGCCCACCACTAGACACAGATGCAAAAGTCATCAATTGACCTCCCATCAGCTCTGCTTCATGCTCCCATTAGAGCAAATGGGAGTGCATGGATTTACAGATTTCTCTTCAAACTTCACATTATCCATGCATCCTACTGCATCAGGAGGGCTGATCAGTGACTTTTCTCTGATCCTCCAAATGCTCTGTCTGGACCTTATTTTCCCAGCTCCTCTTGCAATTATGTGAGTTGTAATTTCTATAATAAACTCTTCATTTCATAATACCCAGTGGTATGCTTCTTTGTTTGAATCCTAACTGATATAACAGGAAAATTCAACCAAATATTCAGGATATAGCTAATTCTCATATTATACAAATCTTCCCATAGAATAAAGAAAAACAAGAAGATATACAGAAGGCAAATAAGGAAATGAAAAGACACTCCACAGCATCTCTAATTTGCATTTTAAAACAACAATGAGATACCAGTACACAAAATCTGGAATACTGATAACATCAAATGCTGGCAAGGATGTGGAGCAATGTGTACTTTCATGCTGGTGGGAATGCAAACTGATGCTGGTAGGAACAGTCTCTTTGAAAGACAGTTTGGCAATTTCTTACAAAACTAAACATTCTCTTTCCATATGATCCAGCAATCAACTTCTTGGTATTTACCCAAAGAAGTTGAAGGCTTATGTCCACACAAAAAACCTGCACATAGATGTTTATAGCCACTTTATTCATGATTGTCAAAATCTGGAGACAACCAAAATATCCTTCAGGAGGTAAATGGATAAATAAATTGTGGTACATCCAGATAATGTAAATGAGATGTCAAGCCATAAAAAGATATGGTGGAACCTAAAACACCTATGCCTAAGTGAAAGAAGACAACCTGAAAGGTGACATATTGTATGATTCCAACTTTTTGACTTTCTGGAAAAGGCAAAATTATGGAGACAATAAAAAGATTGGTGGTTACCAGGGGTTAAGGGGAGGGATGAATAGGTGGAGCAGAGAGGACTTTCAGGGCAGTGAAAATATTCTGTATACTATTATAGTTCTGTATGATACTATAATTCTATATGATACAAAAATCTGTATGATACTGTAATGATGGATACATGTCATGCATTTGTCTAAATCCATAGAATGTACAACACTAAGAGTGAACCCTAAGGTTAACTATGGACTTCGGGTGATTATGATGTATCAATGTAGGTTCATCAATTGTAAATACATGTCATTCTAGTGTGGGATGACAATAATGGGAGAGGCTATACATGTATTGGGGCAAGAGGTGTATAGGAAATCTCTGTACCTTCCTCTAATTTTTCTGTGAAACTAAAACTGTTCTTAAAAAAAAAGGTCTTTTTTTCTTTAAGGAAAACACTCCGTACCTCATTTTATGGGGTTAATATAACCCTTAATTCTAAAGTAGACAAGTGTAGCATAAGAAAGGTAGGCTACAGCTAAACTCAATTATGAATATAGATGCAAAATATTTGAATAAAAGATTAACAAATGAATTTCAGCAATATATTAAAAAGATAACATATCATGATCAAGTGGCAATTATATAATAAGTGAAAATTGGTTAAATATACAAAATCATTATAACAGTAACAAATCAAAAAGGAAAAAGCATTTTAATAGATGCAGAAAAAGTTTTCAATAAAATTAAACATCCATTCATGACAAAAATCTTAGCAAAATAAGAATGAAATTTCTTAATTAGATGAAGAGAAATCTACCAAAATCTCACAGCAAACATTATATTTAATGGTGAAAAGTTAAAGATCAGGATCAAGGCAAGGATGCCCTAATATCATCACTTTCAATCAACATTGTACTAGAGTTGTAGACAATTTGACAGTACAGTAATATTCCATAAACAATACAATTAAATTTTAAAATTATGTAAGGATTGAAAATAAGGTTATTAAAATTTCATTATTTTTAGATGACAGAATTGTTCATAGAAAACAAAAGGATCTACAGTAAATTACAAGAAGTAACACAAAATCATTATATTTTAATAACACTAACTAGAAAATATAATGAAAACATTTATCAACTACAATAGTAATATGAATATGAAGTAACCATTAATACATCTATCAGGGTCCAGGCCCATTATGATGAAAATTAATTAGATAATATGAAAGATGACCTAAAAGAAGATATTCCATGTTCATGGATAGGAAGTCTTAATATTATAAAGTTGTCAATTCTTTTCAGATATTTACATTCCATAAAATTTTAATAAAAATCTCATGTTTTAAAAATGGATTTATATGAAAACAGTGTTTAATCTGAATTACTCTGTAAACAGGAAAGAAGATATGCATACTAAATAATTCTATTACATAAAGTTTATAAGCAGGTAAAACTATATAATATATTGTTTGTGGATGCAGGCTTAAGTTTGAAATTGTGAAGAAAAGGGAATTATTGACAAATAATTCTGAAGGGCAGTTATCTTTGGCACTAGGAGAGGATGACTTCAGTAGTGGGTATCAGGGCTTCTGAGCTCCTGGTAATGTCCTAAGTCTCAGTGGCAGCCACATATGTATTTTCATTGCTATTATTTTTCTGTAAACTGCCCACATGTCATACAAAAAAAGTGGGGAAAAATGTATATTTCACAATCCCCACCCCCTGCACCTCCCGCCAGCAAAAAAATGCAAAAAGAACACAAAAGAAATTGTACCTAAATTCTGTTGAGTGCTTCATGGATTCCAAAGCAGAATTATTCACATTCCTTGCATTTGTATGGGCTGGGTTTTCTGAACTCTGGCTCCCTCAAGCCATGGAGCATGCATACTAGGCTAACATGCTTCTGAGCTAGGAATTTTCCTCCACAATTGCGAGAGCCTGAAGAGAGGCAGAAAAAGCTGTTCACCACATACACTTTGAACACTTCTGGCAAATAGAGGGATAAAAAAGAGGAATGAGGTAATGGAGGTTATGAGGAAAGAAAGGCCGTGTACAAGCTAGGAGGCAATATACAGACAAATTAAAAATTGGCATTTGGAATCTCACAGGAAATTATCTGGTTGGGGATTGTTAAAAACAGTGTTTGTAATTATGATGAAAAGGGACATTCAAATTCTGCTGATTTTGATCTGCTTAGATCTTCTCTTCTATTGACAAATTTGATCTTTAGCAATCCATGGTTTAGGTTTTCCCCTTTCAGTTTTAACTTTCACTTTTCAAATCCTTGTGCAACCTTATGTGTTTGCTAAATTGTTCAATGGACTCATACAGCAGTGTGTAAGTTTGCCCTGAGCTGGAAATGATAATGAAACTGTCTGGACTTCCTGAAATAATGGATAGGGCCAACTTTCTAAGCAATTAAAATAGAGAGGAACTCAAGATCACTAATGTCCTCTGCCTCTTACAGCCTTTTTAACTCTCTGCCACATTAGAAATTTTGGAACCAGCTTTGCTCCTTTCTCATTCCAAACTCAGCTTTCTTTCGATTTGTCTCCTGGACTCCAAACAACTTCTTATCCCTGCACAATTGTTACCATCTTCTTATTCAAAAACTGTCATGAAACTCAGCGGAGTTCTCAGAGAATAAGACAATGGAAAAATCTGGATGCCAGTGATCACTCAGATCCCTAAAGCAGTCACTATCTACTCATGATCAGAAGAGAGAAAAGAAGTCTTTATAATCCTTGACTGCAACTGGATAATCTTAGAGAAACAACATATCCTCAGGATCATCTTGTTCCATGCTCAAAGTAGAATTTACTCTCCCAAGTCTCTGAAGAGAGCTTTTTGCCTTCAGCTTTTGACTTAACACTTGTCACAAGGATCTTGGCACTTTGAAGGACAGCTGTTATGCCACTGGAGCTGTAAGAATATTCTTCCTCAGAGTGAGCTCCAATAGCCATCTCCTGGGCTGGCTCTGACACCTAGGAGACCAATTCTTCATTTGATCCTTAAAATCTTAGAAAACAGTATCTCCTTCTTCAAGACATGTATCCTGAGAATCTTCTTTTCCATCAGCTAAATATCCCTGTTTTTCTTGCCCATTCCTCTATCGATTACACTTTCAGACTCTCAGACACAGTTTCAGACTATGCTGGTGCTTTTATCTGAAGGTCTGACCCTAGGATGTCAGTGTCCTTTTAAAAGTGAGATGTCCAGACTGAGAACCATAGTTCAGACGTTGGTCCAGATGGAGTTCTAAGTGATTAATTTCCCCTTTTACATTACATTTTCCAAATTTTGTTGGTTTTGATAGAAACTGCATCACACAGGAAGCTCATGCAGAAATAATCAGGGATTAGCGTCAGACTCCCACTCAAGCTACCTGCCCCAAAGCGTTAAATGTAGCACTGCCACAGGTCCCAGGGCTCCATGATTTCAAGTGGAGCATCTCTGGGTCTTAGGCCTGGGCAGGACCACAGGAACTGGGATAACTCTCTCAGTCCCTTACCCCAGGGTCTCTTGTCTTGTCTTCTCTCCTCAGGTCTGCTCTGCTCTGCCTCTTCTCTTGACAGCAAGGCTTTTCAAGTCTTTTATGTTTCTTTGTAACCTTGGCTTGCCTGTGCTCTAGTGTGTCACGAATCCAGCCTAGCCCAAAACCATCGACTTCTCATCAACTGCCATCCTCTCTAGCATCCGGTTCACTGTCTCTCAAACTTTAATGTCCACAAATCTCAGCAATCTTATTAAAAATGCAAATAATGGCTCAGTAGGTCTAAGGTAGGGAGTGTACATTTTTAACAAGTTCCCAGTTGACATAGATGCTGCAGGTCCAACAGATCACACTTTGAGTAGCGAGTGAATCAGGATGTAGCTGAGTCCCTTCCTAGGACCCAATTCCAAATCCCTGGGAGAGGAGCTATGATTATCTTAGTATGACTTCCGGGTTCCTTCACCCTGGGTCACACTGCTCGAATTAGCCATTGGCAGGAGAATACATGAGCATGATACAAACATGGCCACCTTGGTCAGCCCTTCAGCAGGAGCCATGGGTAAACAGAGTGGTTTCAAAACACTAAACTACATCTGCAGCAGGGGTCAACTAAAACCCCCAGATCATTTTTATATAAGTGTCTCACTAGACCAAATTCTGCATATCTTGCACTTATGCAAATTTTCTGACAAGAAAGATCATTTCCCAACATAATTGGCATGGTTCTGATTTCTTTTAACCACTGTCCACACTCTTAAGTTAAAATTGTTTATGATGTTTGTCTAAGGCTTATGCCTGCCAAATTAAAATATTCCAGAAAAGAAAAAATTATGAATTGTCCTCTTACAATAGGCTTTCATGTTTTAGATTCTATTATGTCATTTCAGTGAGATTTTGGAAGCAAGGAAAGACTTGCTTTCAGTCAGTCAGCCGTCCTGACGAAGGAGACCTTTATACTGTCTTCTTTTACTTGTGTGCCTTCACTGAACTGGAAACAAACTTGCCATTGTAATGGTCACAGGTCCCTTTTCAATAGCTTCTCCAGGGGGACCTGGATGGCCCTTTCAGGGGTCTGTGAGTATGATTTGCAAATTGTGTGATTGGTGTCTAGAGGGAAACACTAGCTCAGAACTAAAACCCACACCCTACACTCAGCGCACACAGATCATGCAGGATGCTGACATTCCACTGCGCTGGACACTGGGAAGAATGTCAGCATTTTACTTTTACTGTTTAATCTAGATGCTCACTTCTTTTTTTAAATTTTTTTTGGTATCATTAATCTACAATTACATGAGCAACATTATGGTTACTAGACTCCCCCCATCATCATGTCCCTTCCACATACCCCATTACAGTCACTCTCCATCAGTGTAGTAAGATACTGTAGAATCACTACTTGTCTTCTCTGTATATACTGCCTTCCCTGTGCCCCCCTACATTATGTCTGCTAATCATAATGCCCCCTTTTTCCCACTTGTCCCACCTTTCCCATCCATCCTCCCCAGTCCCTTTTCCTTTGGTAACTATTAGCCCATTCTTGGGTTCTGTGAGTCTGCTGCTGTTTTATTACTTCAGTTTTTTCTTTGTTCTTATACTCCACATATGAGGGAAATCATTTGGTACTTGTCTTTTTCCGCCTGGCTTATTTCACTGAGCATAATACTCTCTAGCTCCATTCATGTTGTTGCAAATGATAGGATTTGTTTTCTTCTTATGGCTGAATAATATTCCATTGTGTATATGTACCATATCTTCTTTATCCATTCATCTACTGATGGATGCTTAGGTTGCTTCCATTTCTTGGCTATTGTAAATAGTGCAGCGATAAACATAGGGGTGCATCTGTCTTTTTAAAACTGGACTCCTGCATTCTTAGGGTAAATTCCTAGGAGTGGAATTCCTGAGTCAAATGGTATTTCTATTTTTAGTTTTTTGAGGAACCTCCATACTGCTTTCCACAATGGTTGAACTAATTTACACTCCCACCAGCAGTGTAGGAGGGTTCCCCTTTCTCCACATCCTTGCCAACATTTGTTGTTGTTTGTCTTTTGGATGGTGGTGATCCTTACTGGTGTGAGGTGATATCTCATTGTGGTTTTAATTTGCATTTCTCTGATGATTAGTGATGTGGAACATCCTTCCATGTGCCTGTTGGCCATCTGAATTTCTTCTTTGGAGAAGTGTCTGTTCAGCTCCTCTGCCCATTTTTTAATTGGATTATTTGCTTTTTGTTTGTTAGATGCTCACTCCTTGTTAGTGGCACTGTATGGCTTCCTCATCCCAGTTGACTTCAAAGGATTTTTTTAGCTTCAAGTACAATAGGTAGTGTCTAGAGACTGACGCACTTGAAGGAGTATGTGATGGAGAGGGGATGAGGGGGATGGATGAGATAGGATAATGGATGAGACAGGATGAGACTGGGGAGTGTAAAGAAATTATTCTAGCTTGTTGAGCTTATGGAGAAATCCTATTGCCATTCATTTCCGTACTGGATTGCCAGACTTAGTCTTATTGTTCTTTCTTTTTTTTAAAAACCGGCCCTAGAAAAATCTTATGACTCATCTGGGGTTTGCAAAAGGGCTTCCATAATTCAGAGAACTGGCACATTAACTTAATCAGAGACTTGGCTTCTTTTCCATCTCTTCATTTTGTCAATTAAGGGGCAGAGCCACAATGGATAGATTCATTTGGGATGCAAAGAAAATCAAAGTACTCTCAGAAACTTGTTGGGCCAAGGAGACGTTCACCTAGGACCACTTTAGAGATCAGTTTTCAAAGTCCATGAAAAATAAATGGAAGTGTCCTTGTCTGAGTCTGTTAGCATCTGTACCGCTGCATTAAGCATGATCCTGGCCATGTCCATGGCCCGTTTATTCATCACACTGTTTCAACAAGGGTATTTCATTTCTGCCAAGTGGTAGGTAGGTTAAATCCATAGTTTCCTCACTCTGGTTTTCTTGGCAGGAGCCTTGCTTGTCCTCTCTGTAGCTATCTGTGATTTATCTTTGGTATAGCTGCAGAGGTTTGGCCTCTTCTCTTAGGGGGCAGTTTTGAAGGCCTATAGACATTTCCCTAATTTTTGTATTTACTCAATAATTTTCCTTTTTGCATCCTGTCATTTAAAAATAATTTTCAAATAAGCTTATTATCATTAGTCCATCTGAAAGTAGATCTCATCTAGGTAGTTAATACATATCACTTAATGTAGATGTTATAAGAAGAAAAAAACATAGATTTGATTCCTACTTTCTGTTAGTTTATACACGTATACACAGATATGAAGCAATCAGCATTGTGGATTTTTTTCCCCTAATAACAATAAATTTATTAATTTTAATGTTAGACTTTGTAAAATGGAAGCTTGCATTTGAATTACAGCTCCAATAAACACAGTTGTTACAATTGCCTAATTAGAATCATTTCTGTATTTCATGGGCATGAATTTTTGGATATCATAGCAAGTAGAGAGCCCAGATGCCATTTTTCTTTTCTTCCACAGAAGTAATCTATGCTAACAGATACCCAAACTCTTTCAGATTGTTGGATATCTGTCATTATTTCCCCTTGACCAATATAGTGATTGCCATTCCCAAAATAATAAAAACTGTGTTTATTTTGTCAATGCTCCGAATCTCCTATTCTAATTCTTTTTATGTTGCTTGCTTTGCTGTTCTAGATTTTTCCAGTTTCTACTGGTTAAGGACTATTGTTCAAAGCTGGTGAATGACAGTCATTAATTTGTCAGAAAAAAATATTTCAGTCCAGATAACTATTGACATAGGGTTTCATTAGATGCAAATATTTGATAATTGCCTACTACAATTGACACTTTCATGATGAACTTTAACAGCATCTCAGGCTGGTTTAAATGGAGGCACGTTTACTAAGCTCCACAATTGTCAGCTTCAATTTTTTTCCCATCATGCTCTTAAATTAAAGACATATTTGTGCAGTGACCAAGACTTCCAGAAGCCAAATCCCTCTTTTCCTAAAGAATAACTTTCCTGAAGGAGAGTAGAGTTCATTGACAAATTTTAGTCAGTTGTTCCTTTGTTTCCAAAAAGCTTGGAACTGAGACAAATTGGAGGAAATGTGTAATTTTTGACATGAGAAGTGGAGAGATGGATGTGAACCTAAACCATACATTTTTCACTCAGCTTTATAGGCTTACAAAGAGCTGAAACAATGCTCTTTGGCAACTCTAGACACCAAGGAAATAAAACTTTTGCTACAGCAGCATTTGCAGGCTATGAATTGTGCTACTGGAGTAAGATGAAGTGCTTTTAAGTGGTGCCTATGTGAACGGTTGATTGTCATGATTGGATGTTTTCTTTTCACCCAATGTTTTATTACCAAAACTTTCAAAATATAACCAAGTGGAAAGAATTTTACAGTGAACAACACTCATAAAGCCTCCACTGAGATTCCCCCATTGACAGCTTATTCTACTTGTTTTGTCACAAATTTAACCTTCTCTCCATCCTTGAGTTTGTCTCTTGACCCATCAACTCATCTTATTTTTAATGTATTTTAAGCATATAATTTTTAATGCATTGCAGATGCCAGTACATTTCCTCTAAAACCCTTCAGCCTGCAGATCATTAATGAGAGTTCAGTATTTGTTTATAGTTTATTTCTCTGTGTGAGTAAAACTCGCTGACTTTGACAAAATGCATATATATACACCTGTGCAACCCGAATTCCTATAAAAATATAAAACAATACCGTCACCCTAGAAAAGTGCCTTACGCCTATTTCTCCTTAATCCTGTCCCTACCCCAATCCACAGGCAACCACCCTTCAGATTTATTTCACCATAAATTTACCTATTCTGGGACCTCAAATAAAAATGGAATCACGGTATGTACACTTCTGTGGAAGGCTTCTTTCATTTGGGCTTCAATAAGGCTCCTTCTCTTCATCCTTGTTGTTCTACACAGCAGAGTTCATTCCTTTATATTACTGAACAATGTTCTATTATGTGACTGCATCTTGGTGTCTTTACCCATCCTCTTCTCTGTTTTCAGTTTTACCCATTACTAATAAAGCTGCTATGAACATTCTTATTCATATCTTTTCATGTAAAGACATTTTCATTTCTCTAGGGTGGGATTGTGGTGGTTGGCTCATAGGATAGGTGTATTTTTTTAGTTTTACAAGAAATTTACAGAGTTTTTCCCAAAATGGTAGTACCATTTTATATTCCCACCAGTAATGCAGTTCAGTTATAGGACAGCAAAGACTGTCCTATAGTCAGTCTTTTAAATTTTACCCTTTGTGGCAATATGAATGGTATCTTGTGATCTTAATTTGATCTCCCAGGTGTTTATCTTTAGTATATTTTAGGAAAAAGGAAATTAGAACATCAAGTCCATCATTTCAAGCATATCAGGCTGGAGTCAGTGCCAAATAAAAAGTGAGTCAATTTAAGATAAAGTTAAATATAAATAGCAGGTAAATAATATTTGAGGTAGTATACAGATATAGCAAAATTTTTGAAGTGGTTTGTCAGTAAGTGAAGTTTGAGAAATGCTGTTACAAAGGAGGTCATGTTTCAGCCTTCATCTATTTCCATGGCTATTTTTGATTGGGTCAAAATATCGACATATAAGAATCTTTAAGAAATTCTAGCTGTTTTCCCAAAGAAGACATACAGATGGCCAACAGTTTGCCCCTTTCTCCACCAGTTATTAGCTGTGTGACTTTGGCAAATTATCTTACCTCTCTGTGCTTCAGTTTCCTCATCTATGAAATGTGGGCAGTAATGGTAACATTAAAAGGTGATCAATCTTGCTAATTATCAGGGAAATCAAATCAAAGCCCCAATAAGATATCACCTCCTACTTGTTAGAATGGCTATTACTAAAAAGAAATAAAATAAGTGTTGGTGAGGATGTGGGGAAAAGGGTGCACTGTTGGTGGGAATGTCAATTGGTGCCACTGTGGAAAACAATACAGAGGTTCCTCAAAAAATTAAAAATAGAACTACCAGGTGACCCAGCAACTCCACTCCTGGGTAGGTATCTGAAGAAAGTGATAACACTAACTCAAAAAGATATCTGCACCCCTATGTTCACTGCAACATTATTTACAATAGCCAAGACATAGAAACAACCCAAGTATTCATCGATGGGTGACTGGATAAAGAAAATAAAGAATATGTGGATGAATGATAAATGGATATACATACACTAGGTAGAACAATGTACAGCCATAGAAAAGAAAGAAATCTTGCCATTTGTGACAACAGGGATGGACCTTGAGGGCATCATGCTAAGTGAAACAAGTCAGCGAAAGACAAATGCTGGATAATGTCATCTAAATGTGGAGTCTAAAAAAAAAGAAAAACAACCAATAAAATAAAATAAAATCGTAGATACAGAGAACAGATAGGTGGTTGTCAGAGGAGTTAGCAAATGGGTAAAGGGGGTCAAAAGGTACAAAGTTCCTGTTATAAAATAAGTAACTCATGGGGATGTCATGTATAACATGGTGACAACCAGTATTGTATTATTAATATTGTGAATAATACTTTATTGCTTATTTGAAAGTTGGGAAAAGAAAAGATCTTAAAATTCTCATCACAAGAAAAAAGTCGGTAACCATTGATAATAATGGATGTTAACCAGACTTATTAGGGTGATCATTTCACAGTATATACAAATATCAAATCATTATGTCATGCACCTGAAACTAATTTTATATATCAATTATTCCTCAAGTAAAAAATGAAGTGCCAGTTGCCATCACCCACTACAGAGCTGTTGAGCTCTGAGGCTAGAATTCTATGCAAGCTTGTTTTCTTGCCAATGGTTTTCAGCCCCGGGCAAGTTCACTATGGATTCAGTGTGACCAAAGAAACTGACAGCAAAACGTTCTTTGGGGAGAAAGCATTTATTATCCGGCTTGTTCTCCTGGCAGTAGGTCCAGCACTAGCATCTCTGCCTCCACCCAGAGCACTGGGCAGAGCCCTCTATATAGCACAATAATAGCTTATTGCCTAAAGGTGTGGAAGTGGTAGCCTAGCAACAGGCCAGTTACATCATCAGGTGGTTTAAGTTCAGTGAGGATCCTGGCCATAGGAACCCCAACTTCCCCACACTCCACCCCTCCAGGATTGTCGCCTTACAGTCTACATGCTTTCAATCTTCCACAATGGTCCCTGTGCGAGTAAGCTGGAGCACTTTAACCAGGTTCCACAATAACAACAGAGGATAACAACAACTTAGAGATAATAAAAATTAAGATACAGCAAGATTTTGATACAGGTAACAAAAATTATAATAATCTTCAAGCCAGAGGAGGTTCCTAATAACAAAAATTATAATAATCCTCAAACCAGAGGAAGTTCCCAATCCACAAAGACTTCAGGGGTGATAAGATACATGTTTTAATACCACCAACATAGGCAAATCTTGTCCATCAGGTAGGATGCATGCAAGAGAGTGGTCCTGTGATAGGACTAGCAGGAAGGGGGTTCCTTCCAGGTCTAGTATACCATACTTTTACTCCTTTCTGAAAGGTCTATACATGGTGCTACTGGAGGTGCATGCACTGGCCATAATGATAAAACAAAACTCCCCAGTAAGATGCCCCTACCTTCTGGCCGTTCAGGATATACTACTGTGATCTTTGGCGGCCACTCGACTGTTATTCCAGGAAAACACAGGAGGTCAGCTTCCAGGCCTTGTCCCCAAGGTGCCAGGAGAGCCAGCCATCATTGGTCCATGTGTTGAAAGGTCCAAGGACACATCCACTCAATGGAGTCTCCGGGGTTCAGTGCAGTTGGTGCTGGCTGCAAGATGTTATTCTGGTGACCAAACCTCGGCTTCAGTGATTCTTCCTTGGTTTGTACTTGCAGTTGTATAGGGGAGGCAGCCATATGTGTTAACATGTCTACAGGGCTCAGGGCTCCTTTTAGGGGTCTCTCATTCAAACGCTGTAGCATGGTCCATAAGCAGGCTGACCATCCCCGCAGACTATTGGTATCTGACTTTAGTCTGGATTTTAACAAGCCATTGTGCCTCTATCATGCTTGCTGTGGTAGGATTGTATGGCACATGAAACTGCCATTTGATTCCCAATAGTTGCACCCATTCTTGCAGTGTATGTCCAGTAAAATGGGTGCCCTGATCACTCTCAATTACCTGTGGTCAGCCATAGGCAGCAAAGAGATGCTCCAGGCCTCTTTTGGTCCCCTGCTGGTCTGCACAATGGGTAGGAAAAGCAACCAGAAGTCCAGTAGCTGTGTCCACACAAGTCATCGCATATCGATATCCTTCTGATACAGGTAGAGGCCCAATATAGTCTATCTGCCACCTGACGAGGGGTATAGACCCCTTAGCTATTGTCCCATGTTGCTGTGGAACTCGGTGTTAAGTCCCTTTTGGAGCACATGACACACTCCTGCCGGGCTCTACTAATTTCCTCGAAGGTCAAAAGCAAGTCCCACCAATGGGCTACAGCCCACATTGTCTTTTGCCCTGCATGCAACAAATGCTGATATAGCCATTGGCTACATCAGAGGCAGGTTTTCCTTCTAACCAATGTATCTGGGCCAATTTATCTGCCTCATCATTTCCTGGGGATGCCAGTGGCAAATGACCTGTCACATGGTATACTGTAATTATTTTAGTCTGATCACAGGCCCATAAATTTTGCCACAATTCTTGCCCCCAAAGGGGTCGGTGACCAACCAGTCAGTTGGCATGGTACCAGGTTGGCAGACACAGGGTCAAGCCCCAATAGACAGCCCAGCTGTCACTGCAGACAACTATAGGGGAGGGCTCCTGGCTGATCACAAGACACACAGCCCGCAACTCTGCCCATTGGTTGCTCTTCCCCTCACCATCTTCCATCCATATTGTCTCAGTCTTAGGATATAAAGCTATGGCCCTCCATTTTGGGGGTTTCCCATGGCTGGAGCCATCTGTGTACCATGCATTTTTGGGTATTGGGGCTCTTGCCTCCTGATAGGGATTCTCTGCTACTAATGGTTCAAAAGCAAGTTCTTCCAGCTTTTCACTAGTGTATGTCACCGGCCCCAACAAGCTTTGGAGTTCTTCACTCAAGGGGCTACTAGAGAGGATGCAATGCTGCTGTAGGTAAGTACCCCACTTGGCTAGTGTGGGTGTTTGTGCCACACCACTCCTTGGCTTTTGGGTTCAGTCTCATACCCACCATTTTCACTAGTATATGTCACCAGCCCCAACAAGCATTGGAGTTCTTCACTCCATCGGGATAGGTGGTTATTACCTTTATCGGGGCCATTCCAGTGATGGGTTCTGTAGCCAGCAGGGAGTGATACACAGCAGCCAGCTGTTTTTCTATCAAAGTGTATCATACCTCTGCCCCTTTCCAGAGTTATGACCAGGATCCAGTGGGTTGGCGAGTTCGTTCAAGCCACTGCCAGAGACCCCAGCCATAACGGTCTTCAGTCACATGAACATCCAGCTCACAGGACCTTGATGGGTCTATCACGCTCAAGGCCTACACGGCCTTGACTGCCTGTTTTTAATCAAGCCACATCTGGGTCCTTGTGACCTTCATGAGGCCCTGTAAATTCTTCTTGTGAGTAACAGGTCTTATTTCTTTCTGGATTCTCATTGCTTCTGCCTCTCCTAGGTCTGCTACTGCATGTGTCACCTCGCTTATGGGCTGCCCTAAGTGAGGGGAAAGAATGGCCACTAGAGACCCAAAGAGGGATGTAGGAGCCATTTGAAGTACAATATTTCTCATCCCAGTAGTGAAAATCTCTTCATCTGGGCCATAATTGTCTGGACTATAGATGGCATTTCTTATGCCTAGCTCTCATAGCACCTGTTGGAGTTCAGCATATGTCTGCCACCTAACAGGAGAGGAAGGCAGATCACCCAGACTGGGCCACACAGCACGAAGTGCAGCCATAAGCCAGCCCCCAAGTGCCTCCTCTGCCACAACCTTTACCTTTTCTACTGTGCCTCACATCAGTGCTACCTCTGTCTTGAGAAGCTCTCTTACCTTCAGCTCAATGCTTTGCAGCTGATGTTCTCATGCCACCTCCACCTGTGCTTCCCTCAGGACTTTGTCCTTTTCCTTGATGGCCTTTTCCTCCCTCAGAACACCTGGCAGCACTGCTGTCTCATCTCCAATGGCACCTTGCTGCCGGCGCTCTCGTGCTGCCTCCTCACGCATCCAGGCCATGTCCTCCCTCAGGGAGTCCACAGAGGTTTGCAGCTTGCGTTCTCGTGCCGCATCTTGCATCAATGCCACTTCCCTCCTCAGGTGTCACCTCCACTTGCCTCCAGTCCTGGGGTGGAGCCCAGTCCTCTAGGAGGCAAGCCACCTCAGGCCACATACCATTGGGTGATGATCCACTGTTTCCCCACTCACAGGGGCAGCCCGCTGAAGCACCCTCCCATAAGGGCAGCCTGTCATTTCCCTTGGTCAACAGTGAACCCTGCCGACTTTTGCCAATTGTCTTGCCAATGGGTTTCAGCCCCGGGCAAGTTCGCTATGGATTCAATGTGACCAAAGAATCGACAGCAAAACGGTCTTGGGGTGAAAGGGTTTATTACCTGGCTTGTTCTCCAGTGGTAGGTTGAGCACTAGCATCTCTGCCTCCACCCAGAGCACCTAAAGGTGTGGAAGCAGTGATCTAGCAACAGGCCAGTTACATCATCAGGTGGTTTAAGTTCAGTGAGGATCCTGGCCACAGGAACCCCAACTTCCCCACACTGTGGTGAAGAGGATTTCAGACATCATCCTCATTTTTGAGACCATGCTTTAAACAGTATTAACTGTACAAAATGGAAACAAAGGAAAACTGTATTACAAAGCTGACATAACAAGGTAGGTAGTAGTCCTCGGGGGAGCCAGCCTGCTGAGTTTGCACCTCAGTTGTGCCACTTACCAGCTGCGTGACCTTGTGTGGATAAAGAGCAGGTTCCTGTGGCCAGGATTCTCACCTGGCCCTGGTTGGCTAGCTCATTACACACATGTAGGCAATACATTGTTACTGACTCTATATAAAGAGCTCCACCCAGTGCTCTGGGTGACCGTGACATGGTCGCATGGCTGCCTGGTTGCAGGAGAGCAGAGACTGATGGAAGCGCCTAGGACAGACTGAGACGGCTGCAGGGGCAGAGAGGCCCAGAGGCAGAGACCGGCTTGCTGCATGCAGACTCCCTCTGAGTGGATGGGATTGTAGTGATTGACCGGCCATGGTGGGAATAAGGTTGGGTATAAACCCTTCCACCCCAAGATCTTTCCACTATTACTCTTTGGTCTCACTGAATCCAGAGTGAACTTGCCCGGGGCTGAAACCCACTGGCAAGACACCTTAGCAAATTACCTTATTTCTCTCTTTTCATCTATAAAACACGGGAAATAATAGTAACAACATGCATAGGAATTGTGAGGCATATACGAGGTAAAAACATGTAAATAGCACATCTTAGGTACCATGGAAGCAGTGAGCTACCATGATTGCAGTTATGGTGGGGACCCCATCTGCCCAGTGAGGGGAATGACTCTGTAAGCCACACAGTCAACTGAGGAATGAGGCATGGGAGTCGATGCTGCTAGAAAGCAGAAAGGCGTGTCCTGTAGCTTCTGGAACAGGCATTTCTTGTCAGCCCGGCATTTGTTTCCTCATCTTCTGTCTTAGTAACCTGCTCTTCCTTTGGACAACAGCCTTTGTCAGTTCTAAGTATATGTGAGGCTGACCTCGTTTCTTGGCATTGTTATTGTGACCTAGCCAGTCAACATTTCTCATCCCTCTGTGTACAGTGCTTGATCCAGAGAATGGATACTTGATCTCAGAATAATAATATTGGATTGTGGGATTTCTGCTGGTGCTATTGAGAAAGAGTAACTCTCTTTCTCTGAGTTCCTAAGCTAGTAAGACATTTTAATGATGCTGCTGGGAGTCATTTTGCCATCCTCGGGGGAGAGCCTACCTGGGACTGAACCCCCCAGAGAGAAATGCAGAGCTAGAGGGAGAGTGAGACCGTGTGAGAAGAGAGACAGAACATGAATTACTGACATCTTTGCAGTAACTGGCTCCAGCTGTATTGATCTGACCTTATCAGCTGTAGACGAATACAGTACCTTTTTTTGCCTAAGCCAGTTTGAATTTGGTTTCTGTCATTTCTAAGTGATGAATGTCACTTACAAATGACTGTCCTGATGAATGCATCTTTTATAATCAAGAGCACATTTTGCACTTTAATTTCGGAGAGTTAGGAGAGCTGTGCTGTATTTATGTAAATGTCTCCATTGAAACATTTGTAGGTGGTTTGTGTAGATTACGTGGAGACACTGGCAGAGCCAGGTTTATGAAATCCCCCAACAGCCTGGGGGAAGTTTTGGAGACTTGATGTCAGTTTGTTGTGTAACAGCCTGGGAACCAGGGGGAGGCTCATATCCAGTTCATCTAGATTCCATGGTCTGTGTGAGAAGGAACAGAGTGGATGGGGAAGTGGGTAAGATAGCTGGACACATCTGTTCTCTGTAGATACCTCCTGGCACTGCAAATGTGACTGGGATATAAGAGATCTGCTGCTTTCTTTTCCTTCTTTTTTTCCCAGTCTGCCTTTCTCAGCTGTTGCTGCTGAGACTACCAGAACCTCTGCCTCCAGGTCTCAATACTTTCTGATAGCATCTCTGATAGTAATCCTACCCTACATCCCTGGACTAAAAAACATGATGTAATCCTTTGGTTTCAATGGTCCCAGCAATCTGGAAAAGGTGACTGTCTTGTCAATGGGTTTCAGCGGCAGGCAAGTTCGCTATGGATTCAATGTGACCAAAGAAAATGACAGCAAAACGTTCTTGGGCAAAAGGGTTATACCCAACTTTATTTCCAGGTGGCAGGTCAGTCACTAAAATCCCGTTCACTCAGAGCCAGCCTGCATGCAGCAAGCAGGTCTCTGCCTCTGGGCCCCTCTGTCTGCACAGCCATCCCGCACAGCCGTCCTCTGGGCCTCTGTCCTCGATGCTGCCACCACTCCAGCCTCTGCTCTGCTCTCCTGCAGCCTTGCAGCCCTGCCACCGTGTCATGCCCAGAGCACTGGGTGGAGCTCTTTTTATAGAGTCCACAGCCACGTATTGCCCACAGGTGTGCAGTGAGATAGTCAGCCATGGCCAGGTGAGAATCCTGGCCACAGGAACTCTCATTTTATCCACAGTGACTCAATCATCTGGTTGTGCTAGGACTAAGTCCAAGATTACCATATCTATATTTAGTGACTTCCTAATCACAGTATCAATAAATATGGCTTCTTACTGCAAAGCTGGATAATTGTACTTATTCTTGTTAACATCTCATGTGCCTCAAAGAGTAATTACACAAGATGAGAAAGTTTAGGTTCAAAGGGTTGTGTTGATTATGGAATGATGAATGGAGGGTGCTTGAATGTTGTCAGAGGGGTTAATCACTAAGGGCTCAAACTACTAGCTCACGGACAGCTGAAGAGAAGCAGCATGAGCTCTTCCATGGTATGCAGCCATGGTAACTCCACACAGGACAAAATCATGGGGCCCTAGCCACTCAGGAAAATGAAGAGAAGTGGCACTAGGGAATAAGTGGGCCTGAGGGAGGAAGGAGGAAAGAAGGCAGGAAAGGTAACCTGGGATGATTAGCATGAATTTGTGGATTATAGTCCATTCTCTTCTCACTTTTTATTTCCATGTTCAATTCATTCATGCAAAAAAACAAGTACTGAGATTTTACATGTGTTGCAGGGACTGTACAAAGTGCTGGGGATAAATGTGGCTGTCCTCACAGGGCATGCAGTCCATCTGGGGAGACAGGTGTTAAGGAGGATGCTGATGATTACTTCAGAGCAAAGATGCCACGTGAGATGCTGGAATCTCAGCTACTCTGCAGGGGTCAGGATGGACCACCCTGAGGACCTTCCAGGGAAGCTTAGACAAGAAGAGGGAGGAGTTAGATCAGGAGTTAGAGCGAGCAGTAGAAAGAGCACTTTGATATTTGAATGTGAAGGTCCGGAGATGAGCAGCAGCTGGACCCTCAGAAGAACTGAAAAAGCGTTTGAATGGTTGGGGGAAGGTGGGTAAGGCAGGTGTGGCTGGAGATGCAGGCTGGGCTGGGTCACGTGAGACTTCCTCCATCGTGTATGGGAGGCTGGCCTTTGCCTAGAAGATGGCAGTGCCACATACTGACTGGCTTAACAGGAAATTGTAAATTGTGTTATGTCTGGCACTTAGCTTTAGATACAGGATTTAGATATGAGATTCTTTCTCTTTTATTTTGTGGTTTTAAGCACTGTAAATAAAAGTGAGGCAGAGGAATTTGTAAGTGGCAAAAAGCTTAATAACTAGGTCAACAAAGATGAACTTAAAAGAATGGTGTTGGTGTTTCCCTTTGTTCCATTATACCATTTTAGGTTTTTTTCCTCATATTTGCATGTTTTGGAAAATAGCAAACAAAAGCTGCCAAACCATTTTGTGAAGTAGGTGTCTTTCTAAAGTCTTAAATTTTTAAGAATAGAACTGCCTGTGAAATTTAAGAGTCTATTCTAGAATCCACCGATATTTATAAGTTAGTAACTGGAATTTTAGAGCAATGTGGTAATTAAGAGCATTACCTATGGGCTCAGGTTAACCAAGTTCAATCAGCTTTTCAGTTACTAGATGTATGACGTTGAATATGTTGTTTAATCTCTCATTTTCTCTTATTTGCAAAATGGAGACAATAATATTAACTACTTCAGAGGATTGTGAAATAATGCATTTTATTTTATCTGGTAAATAAAATGGCATATTATCAATCAACCAATCATTAAATTAATACCTAACAATTTTAACGGGAAATTACATTTTTTCACTAAAATAGATCCATGTTTATTGTACTATATACTCTATTTTCTAAATACCTATGTGACAAATAACAGAAAACTAAGTTCACATGCACAAACAGTAGGTGACATATACATTTTGGAAGGCAATCTAAAGGAGTAGAGGCTTGGGTAGTGTGAGTAAGTAAAAGATTAATTAAACTATGATAGAATTTAAATACAAAAAGACAAACAGCCAAGTTTAAATGGGTATATAACAGAGATGTTTGAAAGAAAAAGGCAAGATGTCTTTTCAGAGGGTTCCAAAAGCAATAAAAAGAATTTTAATTGGTGTTTGAAAGTAATGGGGCCGAGAGAAGAGCAGGACGACTACCGAGTATGTTCAAGGGCCTGGGAAGCTGTGTGGACATACAAGGCCACCGCCCGCGACAGAGGAGGACATCTTCACGAAAGCACTGATATAAAAAACTACATACAAACTGGTGTGTGTATATATATATATATATATACATACACACACACACACATATATATATGTGAAGTTTCATACATTTTACAAGTAAAATAATTTAAATATATATAAAATACAAGAAAAATCATGCTAACCAAATAGTTCTCAATCTCAGGAGCAAAATGATAAATCCCGAAATTAACAGAAAATAGCGGCAATGGAAACCCTAAACGAATCCTTTCTATGATTAAGTCACTGCCTGTGTCCCAGTCTCCTGGGTAACCACCTGGCTCCTGCTGATCCACGTTAGCTGGGTCCTGAGGCTGTTTGGGAAGCTGTTGGTGGTTGTTTCCCTCCCTGTGCTAGGCTTATACAGCAGGTAGTTGGGTCCTGCTGGGATTTGGCCCTAATGATTTTGGGTGTGAGGGCTGGGGGTGGGGAGCTGTCAGGGGCAGATCATGAAGACGAGTGTTGTCCAGGGAGGCACTGAGCACAGTGAAACCCCTCCAGGTGAGGCAGGGAGGGTGTACTCTGCAGCAGTGGGGAGTGGGCCTCCACTGCAGACCCTGGGAGCTCCAGGCAATCGGGGGGACAGCAAGGGCAAGGTACTCAAGTGCATCTATCCAGATATCCCCACCCTGGTTCTCAGTTCCCACTTCTTCCCATCAAGACCCTGACTTGGACTTTGGCTTGGAATTCAACTGGCCCTCAGTTTCTGCCATTCTTATAATTAAGTTTTCCAGCTGTAGAAGATAAGGGTCACTAAAAACCACCAAAGGGTTTTCTTCTTTTTAACTCTCATACTTTGCTTTACATTTTTGATTAATAGATCTGCCAGTCATTTTCTCCTTTACTAAACCCTACAAACCTTATGGTTAGTATTTCCCACACACCTAAATGCCTATCTCATTGCATTAGTTAATGCATCTCTTTCCACCTGTATCCCACCGCAGTTGCCCACAGATGAAGGCCTTAGCCTCACCTCGAGAGGACTTGCAGCACTCCACTTCCTCCCAGCCATGCGGCCCCTTTCCACCTAGCCGGCTAGTGGTGCCATCATCCTTAGTGTGGCTTCCTAGGACCACAGGCAACACCAACTCTGTTGGTTTGCATTCCCTAGAAGGGACCTGATGTCGGGCTTCTGGTTCCAGTTACTTATTTGGAGAGTGCTCTCTGGGATATGGGAGTGAGTTGGTGAGAATAAAGTGAAGGTTCCTGTGGCGAGGATCCTTACCTGGCTCTGGTTGGCTAGTTCACCACACACATGTGGGCAGTACATTGCTGTTGACTCTACATAAAGAGCACCGCCCAGTGCTCTGGGCGACACAGTGGTGTGGCCGCATGGCTGCAGGAGAGCAGAAACTGGAGTGGTGGCAGTGCCGAGGACAGAGACTGAGACGCCTGCAGGGGCAGAGAGGCCCAGAGGCCAAGACCGGCTTGCTGCATGCAGACTCCCTCTGAGTGGATGGGATTCTAGTGACTGACGTGCCACAGTGGGAATAAAGTTGGGTATAAACCCTTTCACTCCAAGAACATTCCATTGTCATTTTTTCGGTCTCATCAAATCCATAGTGAACTTGCCAGGGGCTGAAACCTGATGGCAAGACAGTCAGAGAGATAGGACAGGGAGGAAAACTAAACAAGGGCCTGAGGTGAGCTGGAGACTGGCTTTCTGTCTAGGACATCTGGAGCAGGAACTGTACTGCAGAACTGGCCCCACCTGGGGTAAGAGGGCCAGTTTTTGTATCCATATCCATCAGTAGTTGATTGAGGCCTGCATTGTCTGGCACCCTGCACCACCCCTCTTCCCAACCCCAACATGTATACATAAGGTGTGGGCAATTCTCCACTGAGTTGTCATCCACTCTTGATAGAATTTCTAGGCCCAAGATGGAGCTACTTCTGCCCAGGGCACCATGTGTGCAAACTGAAAGTTGTCCCTGTAAATGCCCCACATGACCAGTGTGGGGAAGTTGGGGTTCCTATGGCCAGGATCCTCACTGAACTTAAACCACCTGATGATGTAACTGGCCTGTTGCTAGGCCACTGCTTCCACACCTTTAGGTGCTCTGAGTGGAGGCAGAGACGCTAGTGCTCAACCTACCGCCGGAGAACAAGCTGGGTAATAAACCCTTTCACCCCAAAGAACGTTTTGCTGTCAATTTCTTTGGTCACACTGAATCCATAGTGACCTTGCCGGGGGCTGAAACCCACTGGCAAGACACCAGAAACACAGTATTTAGTCAGTCAACCCCCTAATGCAAAGCCAGCTCTGGACTCTGTATTTATTTTCTTGTTTCTTCTCACTTGAAACAAAGTTGACTATGTGGCTCCAGCCAATCAGATATTTTCTCTTTTTCTCTTCCTTGTTCTTTACCCTGAGAGCTTCCTGCCTTCAGCCCCAATTTTCAGGTCTCCGAGGGGAGACTGCTTCATGAATTGTTGGGTAAAGTGTGTGTCACCTGCACTGTCTTCCTTAGTCATTGTCTAGCACAGCCAATGCCCACAGCAGCTTGGCGATGGAAGTTCTTGGTGATAAAGAGAGTGGGGCACCAATAGCCAGCCCTACAGCCCTCTTTGTCACTAGCATGGTGGGTAATGTTATTGAAGAGCAGTGTGTAGTTTTACAACTGGGAAAAGTTTCCCTTTAATGGTTGTTATGAAGCTGATGTTATTATTTTTCCTTCCACAAGAGATTATGTTTTCCTTAATGTTAAACTGTGTCTAAGTGGAAGAGCCTTTGAATTTGAAGGGAAAAAGCAAGTGAGTTTATTAAATAGGGTATTCATAAAAAAGGTGGAGTGTAGTAATTTTCTCTTAGCACTCCCCGCAAGGCCCCATAACAAATTCCACCCCTCCCCACTACTTCCCAAAGAATGTCTGTCTGTTGGCTTCTGGGGTATGAACACCTTTTTTTTGGTCAGCTGTAATCCAGGCATAGGTTTCCAAGTTAGTGAATTAATCCACTGTCTCCTACTCACAAATAGCTAAGAAGGATACAGTATCACATTATACAGTCACAAAAATACATGCCTTAATATGTGAACCAGAATTAACATCTTATACAGAAAAATCCATTTTGCCTCAATCATTTCATGTAAGCATCTGAGAAATGGTTTTTCTGAAAACTGCTGGGAAATGTCTGGAGTGATCTATTGAACTATAAATGTGAATCTATTTGTAATTTACAAGCAAATAAGCCTCAGGCTTGTTCCTAGAGTTTCAAGCTACTCTGGGTAGTCCTCACAACAGAAAGTAAAAAAGGACTTTTCTGAAGGTAGCTCTAATTTTCTTCCCACATTCAGCATACGTGAAAGAATTTAGAGAAATTTTGGATTTAGTTAAATCTATTTATAATTTTTTTCTTATGAAAATATTATAACCATTGAAGCAGTCATGGGAAAGGAAGTGCTTGATCCTTGTTCAAGTCACTGGTTATGAGCTTCTAAGGTCTGTGGTATCGGAGTAGTGGGCTGAAGTATCTTGTTAAAAGGGAAAGACACATTTCAATATCCATATACATTTCTAAGACCACAAGTAGATATGACCTTTCAGGGAAAAAATGCCCAAAGAGGTAGATTGCTTCCCTTGCCAGGAGACAGAAAAATCTGAGCAGTTCTCAGGGGAGCAATAATGGCCCAGCAAGGGTTTGATTGATTTGCAACTGGATAGGAACTAACCTGGAGAAAGTGTTCTAGAAATACTTGGAAGTTACAGTTTCTCTATTGGACTGCCTTGAAATTTTAACTTGTCCCTGCAGGTGTTGTCTGATTGGTAAAAAAATGTAGTGACTCATGAGCTTTTGGAGGTAGGTGTTGAAGGGTGATGGTGATTTGTTGAAAAAAATCAAAATTCTCTTTTTTGGTCAGGAAAAACAGCTTGCTTTGATGCATGTTCACTAACATTTATTGAAGGCTAAGGATGTACCAGGTACTATCTAAGAACTTTAGTGTATTTATTTATGAGGGAGGTACTATTAATGACTCGTGTTTCATGGATACAGAAATGAAGGCAAAGAGAGGCTAAGTAACTTGCTTGAAGTTACACCATTAGTTAGTGATAGAGTAAGATTTAAACCTGGGTAGTTTGCCTCAAGAGCCTGTGCTCTTCATTACTTTGTTACACGGCCTTCAGGAGTATAATCATAACCAGGAGAAGGAACCTGCAGGCTTACATCATTGAAGTAACTTTGAAGCAGGGCAGTGAACCCGCAAAAAGCTATGTGAGGAGCTGGATTATTTTCTGATAAATTTAGTCAATCCTATTTGGCAGTCTGTCTCTTTTGGAAACACCAAATTGTGGATGGTGGTTTCTAAGTTCTCAATAACTTTTTTCACTCATTTTCCTCAATTCCCCACTTGATTTTTGAGTTGAAACCAGCTGGAAAGAACCACATCACAGTGATGCAAGTGAGGAAAGTAGCCCGGGTCTGGCCTTGAGCGTGTTTCTCCTGTCAAGGGGGATTGGAGGAGGAGTCTGGAGAGACATACCTGACTGTAGTTGGGGAGACAGCTGGGGTCATCATGACCCTCATCTGGACATGAGGAAACCGACCGCTGCTGCAGGGCAGTGACTTGCGCCAGACCACAGGCAATAGTTCACTCAGAGAGAGGCCTACAGGGAGCCTAGAATATTCACTTCCTAAAACAGAGCTCTTTCCACAATGGTGCCCTGTAAGTTGAGGAGCCAACTGTCAGGCAATGCTTGAAAAGTAACAGTGAAAAGTATCAGCTCCAGTGACAAGGCGTTTGCTGACAAAGAGGCAAAAAACCAAATGGAAAAACTACCCTATTGGAAGTCTCCTGGGCCATTCAGCCACAGAGAGTTCCCTGGGGAAGAATTTGTTTGGCTCAAGTTTATTCTGTGGTACAGAGGATGCCTGACAATGAGGTGGCCAGGGCTGGCGAGGATGGTGATAATGACAAGCTGGCAACCAAAATGAGAATGCGGCAGATTTACAGCTTGAAAACCTAACCCCGACCACAGTGAAAAACAGGCTATCAACTGCCAAGTGCAGGGGCCTCTGGGGATTTGGTATCTCGGGAAATAAGGCCAATTTCTTCTTCATATGTCTAAGTCTTTTGAATATATCACAATACTGTAATCCTACCTTTGACAGTTGTGGAACAGTTCGATTGCAATTGATTTAAAGTCACAGAAAGTGTGTCTTATCTCTAGAAATTCCTTTGAAACATCACAGCTGTAAGGACTAAATGTCTTGTATTTCTAGGCATATAAATATTTACTGACTGAACAAATAAATGTTTGCTCTAGCCAGGACATTATATCCCTGGTCAATCTTCACTTATTTTTATGTGGAATGAATTTTCAAACTTATGATCAAAACACTTCTTTTAAATTGACTAAAATTTAATTAAATAACTGCCAGCCTCACATAATTTTTTTGGACTGCTTTGTACAATTTCTTTAAAGCCTTGACCAGCTTTCTGTTAATAGTGAAAGTACATGATGGACGCCTTTAGGTTTACATGCATCTAATATTCTGTACAATTAAATTCCTGCCTTTCTCTTCAGCTCACCTTGTCAGATGGCGATAAAACTGTGTTGTACCAACTTCATGGGAATATTGCAGAACCAGTGAGGAAATACCCACAGTGCTCTGGTAATCTTTCTTGTGTGTACCTGGTGATTATATTAATTAAAATGTCTTTTATGAGCAGCACACAAGTGGGTTTTTAGTCTTTGAAGTCAGTTGAGTTTTCAGCTTGACAATGCAGTGAAATTCAGATTTATTTTGAAATGTAAGTATTTCTGAGTCAGAAAAACTGGTGATTTCCCCATTAAAAGGAGGATCCATTGTGCTGACAGGAAGGGAAGCTATCCAAGACTTCTGAGGACGTGCAAAAGAGCATAGCAGCCATCCTAAAGGGCTCCCCACTGCCCAAAGATGGGATAACTTGAACAGTCAAAACAAAAAAGGAATGACTGAGATTGGTTGAAACAGATTGAATATATAAAAATCCATGAGTTCATAAAGATGATGAAAAGCAGAAGGAAGCAAAAGGAAAAAGATATCTCAAGACTCAGCTGTCTTCACTGGAGGTGGATGGTGCGCCAAACTGATACTCTGAAAATTGCCATTTAAGGAGAGAATTAAACAAAAGAATTCTAGTTAATAAATGTGGAAGAAAACAACAGATTTGTAAACATCTTGATTTTCCAACCCTCAGTGAAACAAATCACTCAGACAACTATTATCAAAATGGACGGCAAAATGATGAGGGGAAGTGTTTCTAGGGAACTGGATATTTGAAAGTTGGCACAGCACCAGCCTATAGGATAATGGGGGGAAGCTGACCTCATGGGGGGATTGCCATGCGAGCCACCTGGCCAGTCTAAAAAGTGTGACAGCTGAGTACCATGGGCCTCCCTTAGAAGCCATATGAAATGCACAGCGCACTGAAAATGTGTGCCAAAAATGTTAGCCTTCAGTCTAACCGGGCTTCAGATCTAATTTCTCACTTACAGGCGATAACAGAGACAGGAATATGTTAAAATCGGAAAGAAAAAAAAAGTTAACTATCAGAAAAGTCCAAAATATGGGACATTTCAGAGAACCATTAACCCTGTTTCTTTAAAAAATCACTTAGCATGGAAAAAAAGCAGGAGGAGCTCTGTAGAAAGACGTTTTGGAGATAACCAGGGAAGTCTGAAAAATGGCAAGGATATTAGATGGTAATAAGAAACGATTGTTAGTTTCGCTAGCTGTCATAATATCAGCCCTATGCTTATGCAAGAAAGTGTCTTTTCTTTTTTTAGCAATGTTTCTTGAAATATTTAAGAATGAAATATCCTAATGCCTGGGATTTGCATTAAAATCAATATGGTAAATATAACAATATGTTAATAAATGTTAAAGCCTTGTGCTGGGAATATAGGGACTCATTATACTGTTCTATTTTATGTATGTTTAAAAGTTCTCATAATAAAAAGCTTAATCAGTGGTTAGATGCAATATAATTACTTATGAATTAGGCTCTGAGGAGCAGTTCAAAATATAGATAAAACTTCAAGTTGTTTTTTAAAATACACATATATATGTAAATGTGGGACATTTTGATAAGAACTAAAATACCTTTTTGGATACAATAAGAATTTTTTCTTGGTAAACAATCTTTGTGTAATAAAATAAAAAAGGAGAGATAAACAGGCTCAAACATTCTTTTTATTGGGGATACTGGCTTTATTATAGTGTCAGAGCTGGACTTTATATAAATACACTAGCTAGAATTGCAATTTTCAAGGAAATGTCCTGTCATAATTAACCTGCAGTTACTGTAACATAAATGCAAAGTAATACAGAAGTGTGAAGGGCACCAAAGTGCTAGACAAGGAGAGTCCTTTTTAGTGGCATTACAACTAAATTAATGGGGTTTATGTAATTCCCATAGTTAAAGCAAAATCCATAATCTAAATCACAAAATGTAGTTAATCTTGTTTGAACAGACGAACATGCAAAAATGCTTCCTCTGTACAGGTACAACTATTGACAGTTCCTACATTCTTCACATGATCTCACTACAGACATTTTCAAATTAAAGGTTTATATGTGAGTTTGAGGGTAATTGAATAGGTCTACATCTAATGATGCTTCTAGTGACTGGTGTTTTCCTTTGTTACTTTTGGATGACAAGTGCATATTTAATAAGCTTAGAATTTTTTTTTTTGGTAGATAATTATTTTTTATTGAAGGGTAGTTGACACAGAGTATTACATTAGTTTCAGGTGTACAACACAGTGATTCAACATTTATATACATGATAATTCTAGGTACCAGCTATCACCATACCAAGTTGTTACACTATTTGGACTATATTCCTTATGTTATATATTACATCCCGGATACTTATTTATTTTACAATTGGATGCGGGAATTTTTTTTTTGTGAGGGCATCTCTCATATTTATTGATCAAATGATTGTTAACGATAATAAAATTCTGTATAGGGGAGTCAATGCTCAATGCACAATCATTAATCCACCCCAAGCCTAATTTTCGTCAGTCTCCAATCTTCTGAGGCATAACAAACAAGTTCTTACATGGAGAACAAATTCTTACATAATGAATAAGTTACATGGTGAACAGTACAAGGGCAGTCATCACAGAAACTTTCAGTTTTGCTCATGCATTATGAACTCTAAACAGTCAGTTCAAATATGAATACTCATTTGGTTTTTATACTTGATTTATGTGTGGATACTACATTTCTCTCTTTATTATTATTATTTTTAATAAAATGCTGAAGTGGTAGGTAGATACAAGATAAAGGTAGAAAACATAGTTTAGTGTTGTAAGAGAGCAAATGTAGATGATCAGGTGTGTGCCTGTAGACTATGTGTTAATCCAAGCTAGACCAGGGCAATAAAACATCCACGTATGCAGAAGATTTCTCTCAGAACGGGGGGGTGAGGTTCTAAGCCTCACCTCTGTTGATCCCCAATTTCTCACCTGATGGCCCCCCTGCGACTGTGCCTGTCTTAGGTTGTTCCTCCCTTGAGGAATCTTACCCGTCTCTGGCTAACCAGTCATCTTCTGGGGCCATACAGGAAAATGTGAAGTTGGTAAGTGAGAGAGAAGCCTTATTTTTGAAAAGGTTTGCTTTTTACTTCTTTGCATATTTATGCCCTGTGGCTTCTATGCCCAAGCATTTGTCTTGAGGTATCTTTACCACTTGGAAGAATTATGATACTTGGTAAATTCGATATGAGGCACGAATTCTATTTAAGGGTTGTAATTAGGAAGGAAGAAGAAAAGCTATAGAAGTAGCAGGCAGAAGAAAACATGGGAAGATTGATTATTTCTTTGACATATCTTCTTGTAGAGTAACTTCAGCATGTATAGGTTTTAAACTACTAATTAAATTGCACACACACATTAACATAATAGGAGTATAGTTACATAACCAAAGCATACCTGTAATTACCAGCCATCTCCAGTGAAACCAAGAAAACCAGTTAGGCACCTTAGGCATTTATGAAAACTCATCTATGATATGGTGGATATTGTCCAACTGAACTTGAACAGTCTGAGAGAAATCAGACAAATTAAAACAACCCATTCCTGGGGAATGTTCACATCCCTTATGTTCTTTTAACAGTAAATAGTCTGTAGTTGTAAGATTTTGGAGCGCTACAATTTGCACTTCTCCTAATTCTTGGTTGACTTCCAACAGTATAGATCCAGTCAAATTTGTGTTTTACCATATGCACAGGCCAGCTTAGATATCTCCTTCCTCATTCCCATGGCAAGTCCAGGAACTGGTGGGATGATGCATCTACACCTGTGGCAGTGCGTGGATCTTTGTTGGGGTTTTTTGATGATCATCTTCTGGCATGAGTCTTCCAGAGAGTGCTGATGTTGGAAGTTCTTTTTCATATCGTATCTTAGTTCATTTTTGGGGTAGCCAAATTAGGCTTTGATCCTCTGTATAAACACAAACAGACCCTTTACCTACACTTTTATATGCCCTTTATACCTTGTGTAGAACTCATTGGAGGTCACCACACAGGAACTGCTTTTTTGTTGTTGTTTTCATCATTAATCTATACTTACATGATGAATATTATGTTTACTAGGCTCTCCCCTATACCAGGACCCCCTATAAACCCCTTTACAGTCACTGTCCATCAGCATACCAAAATGTTGTAGAATCACTACTTGTCTTCTCTGTGTTGTACAGCCCTCCCCTTTCTCCCACCCCCCCATGCATGCTAATCTTAATACCCCCTTCTTCTTCCCCCCCCTTATCCCTCCCTACCCACCCATCTCCACAGTTCCTTTCCCTTTGGTACCTGTTAGTCCATTCTTGAGTTCTGTGATTCTGCTGCTGTTTTGTTCCTTCAGTTTTTCCTTTGTTCTTATACTCCACAGATGAGTGAAATCATTTGGTATTTCTCTTTCTCCGCTTGTCTTATTTCACTGAGCATAATACCCTCCAGCTCCTTCCATGTTGCTGCAAATGGTAGGATTTGCCCTTTTCTTATGACTGAGTAGTATTCCATTGTGTATATGTACCATTTATCTTCTTTATCCATTCATCTATCGATGGACATTTAGGTTGCTTCAAATTCTTGGCTATTGTAAATAGTGCTGCGATAAACATAGGGGTGCATCTGTCTTTCTCAAACTTGATTGCTGCATTCTTAGGATAAATTCCTAGGAGTGCAATTCCTGGGTCAAATGGTAAATCTGTTTTGAGCATTTTGATGTACCTCCATACTGCTTTCCACAATGGTTGAACTAATTTACATTCCCACCAGCAGTGTAGGAGGGTTCCCCTTTCTCCACAGCCTCGCCAACATTTGTTGTTGTTTGTCTTTTGGATGGCAGCCATCCTTACTGGTGTGAGGTGATATCTCATTGTAGTTTTAATTTGCATTTCTCTGATAATTAGCGATGTGGAGCATCTTTTCATGTGTCTGTTGGCCATCTGTATTTCTTATTTGGAGAACTGTCTGTTGAGTTCCTCTGCCCATTTTTTGATTGGGTTATTTGTTTTTTGTTTGTTGAGGCATGTGAGCTCTTTATATATTCTGGACGTCAAGCCTTTATCGGATCTGTCATTTTCAAATATATTCTTCCATACTGTAGGGTACCTTTTTGTTCTATTGATGGTGTCTTTTGCTGTACAGAAGCTTTTCAGCTTAATATAGTCCCACTTGTTCATTTTTGCTGTTGTTTTCCTTGCCCGGGGAGATATGTTCAAGAAGAGGTCACTCATGTTTATGTCTAAGAGGTTTTTGCCTATGTTTTTTTCCAAGAGCTTAATGGTTTCATGACTTACATTCAGGTCTTTGATCCATTTTGAGTTTACTTTTGTATATGGGGTTAGACAATGGTCCAGTTTCATTCTCCTACATGTAGCTGTCCAGTTTTGCCAGCACCATCTGTTGAAGAGACTGTCATTTTGCCATTGTATGTCCATGGCTCCTTTATCAAATATTAATTGACCATATATGTCTGGGTTAATGTCTGGATTCTCTAGTCTGTTCCATTGGTCTGTGGCTCTGCTCTTGTGCCAGTACCAAATTGTCTTGATTACTATGGCTTTATAGTAGAGCTTGAAGTTGGGGAGTGAGATCCCCCTACTTTATTGTTCTTTCTCAGGATTGCTTTGGCTATTCGGGGTCTTTGGTGTTTCCATATGAATTTTTGAATTATTTGTTCCAGTTCATTGAAGAATGTTGCTGGTAGTTTCATAGGGATTGCATCAAATCTGTATATTGCTTTGGGCAAGATAGCCATTTTGACAATATTAATTCCTCCAAGCCACGAGCATGGGATGAGTTTCCATCTGTTAGTGTCTCCTTTAATTTCTCTTAAGAGTGACTTGTAGTTTTCAGAGTATAAGTCTTTCACTTCTTTGGTTACGTTTATTCCTAGGTATTTTATTTTTCTTTGATGCAATTGTGAATGGAGTTGTTTTCCTGATTTCTCTTTCTGTTGGTTCATTGTTAGTGTATAGGAAAGCCACAGATTTCTGTGTGTTGATTTTGTATCCTGCAACTTTGCTGTATTCCGATATCAGTTCTAGTAGTTTTGGGGTGGTGTCTTTAGGTTTTTTTATGTACAGTATCATGTCATCTGCAAATAGTGACAGTTTAACTTCTTCTTTACCAATCTGGATTCCTTGTGTTTTTTTGTTTTGTCTGATTGCCATGGCTAGGACCTCCAGTACTATGTTAAATAACAGTGGGGAGAGTGGGCATCCCTGTCTAGTTCCCGATGTCAGAGGAAAAGCTTTCAGCTTCTCGCTGTTCAATATAATGTTGGCTGTGGGTTTATCATAGATGGCCTTTATTATGTTGAGGTACTTGCCGTCTATTCCCATTTTGCTGAGAGTTTTTATCATGAATGGGTGTTGAACTTTGTCAAATGCTTTTTCAGCATCTATGAAGATGATCATGTGGTTTTTGTCTTTCTTTTTGTTGATGTGGTGGATGATGTTGATGGACTTTCAAATGTTGTACCAACCTTGCATCCCTGGGATGAATCCCACTGGGTCACGGTGTAGGATCCTTTTGATGTATTTTTGAATTCAGTTTGCTAATATTTTGTTGAGTGTTTTTGCATCTACGCTCATTAAGGATATTGGTCTGTAGTTTTCTTTTTTCGTGGGGTCTTTGCCTGGTTATTAGGGTGTTGTTAGCTTCATAGAATGAGTTTGGGTGTATCCCCTCCTCCTCTATTTTTTGGAAAACTTTAAGGAGAATGGGTATTATGTCTTCCCTGTATGTCTGATAAAATTCTGAGGTAAATTCATCTGGTCCGGGGGTTTTGTTCTTTGATAGTTTTTTTATTACTGCTTCAATTTCGTTGCTGGTAATTGGTCTGTTTAGATTTTCTGTTTCTTTCTGGGTCAGTCTTGGAAGGTTGTATTTTTCTAGGAAGTTGTCCATTTCTCCTAGGTTTCCCAGCTTGTTAGCATATAGGTTTTCATAGTATTCTCTAATAATTCTTTGTATTTCTGTGGGGTCTGTCATGATTTTTCCTTTCTCGTTTCTGATACTGTTGATTTGTGTTGACTCTCTTTTCCTCTTAATAAGTCTGGCTAGAGGCTTATCTATTTTGTTTATTTTCTTGAAGAACCAGCTCTTGGTTTCATTGATTTTTGCTATTGTTTTATTCCTCTCAATTTTATTTATTTCTTCTCTGATCTTTATTATGTCTCTCCTTCTGCTGACCTTAGGCCTCATATGTTCTACTTTTTCCAATTTCAATAATTATGACATTAGACCATTCATTTGGGATTGTTCTTCCTTTTTTAAATATGCTTGGATTGCTATATAGTTTCCTCTTAAGACTGCTTTTGCTGTGTCCCACAGAAGTTGGGGCTTAGTGTTGTTGTTGTCGTTTGTTTCCATATATTGCTGGATCTCCATTTTGATTTGGTCATTGATCCATTGATTATTTAGGAGCATGTTGTTAAGCCTCCATGTGTTTGTGAGCCTTTTTGCTTTCTTTGTAGAATTTATTTCTAGTTTTATGCCTTGTGGTCTGAAACGTTGGTTGGTAGGATTTCAATCTTTTGTAATTTACTGAGGCTCTTTTTGTGGCCTTGTATGTGGTCTATTCTGGAGAACGTTCCATGTGCACTTGAGAAGAATGTGTATCCTGTTGCTTTTGGATGTAGAGTTCTGTAGATGTCTATTAGGTCCATGTGTTCTAGTGTGTTGTTCAATGCCTCTGTGTCCTTACTTATTTTCTGTCTGGTGGATCTGTCCTTTGGAGTGAGTGGTGTGTTGAAGTCTCCCAAAATGAATGCATTGCATTCTATGTCCTCCTTTAATTCTGTTAGTATTTGTTTCACATGTATTGGTGCTCCTGTATTGGGTGCATATATATTTAGAATGGTTATATCCTCTTGTTGGACTGAGCCCTTTATCATTACATAATGTCCTTCTTTGTCTTTTGTTAATTTTCTTTATTTTGAAGTCTGTTTTGTCTGATACCAGAATTGCAACACCTGCTTTTTTCTCTCTGTTGTTTGCATGAAATATCTTTTTCCATCCCTTGACTTTAAGTCTGTGCATGTCTTTGGGTTTGAGGTGAGTCTCTTGTAAGCAGCATATGGATGGATCTTGCTTTTTTATCCATTCTATTACTCTGTGTCTTTTGATTGGTGCATTCAGTCCATTTACATTTAGGGTGATTATTGAAAGGTATGAACTTATTGCCATTGCAGGCTTTAAGTTTGTGGTTACCAAAGGTTCAGGGTTAGCTTCTTTACTATCTTACTGTCTAACTTAACTCGCTTGTTGAGCTATTATAAACGCGGTCTGATGATTCTTTATTTCTCTCCCTTCTTATTCCTCCTCCTCCCTTCTTCATATGATGGGTGTTTTGTTCTGTGCTCTTTTTAGGAGTGCTCCCATCTAGAGCAGTCCCTGTAGGATGCCCTGTAGAGGTGGTTTGTGGGCAGCAAATTCCCTCAACTTTTGCTTGTCTGGGAATTGTTTAATCCCTCCTTCATATTTAAATGATATTCGTGCTGGATACAGTAGTCTTGGTTCGAGGCCCTTCTGTTTCATTGCATTAAGTTTATCATGCCATTCTCTTCTGGCCTGTAGGGTTTCTGTTGAGAAGTCTGATGATAGCCTGATGGGTTTTCCTTTGTAGGTAACCTTTTTTTCTCTCTGGCTGCCTTTAATACTTTGTCCTTGTCTTTGATCTTTGCCATTTTAATTATTATGTGTCTTGGTGTTGCCCTCCTTGGATCCCTTGTCATGGGAGTTCTGTGTACCTCTGTGGTCTGAGAGGCCATTTCTTCCCCTAGTTTGGGGAAGTTTTTGGCAATTATTTCTTCAAAGACACTTTCTATCCCTTTTTCTCTCTCTTCTTCTTCTGGTACCCCTATAATGCGAATATTGTTCCATTTAGATTGGTCACTCAGCTCTCTTAAAATTCTTTCATTCCTGGAGATCCTTTTATCTCTCTCTGCATCAGCTTGTCTGCGTTCCTGTTCTCTATTTTCTATTCCATTAATGGTCTCTTGCATCTCGTCAATTCTGTTTCGAAGTCCTTCCAGAGCTTGTTTTATTTCTGTATTCTCCTTCCTTAGTTCTTGCATATTTCTCTGCAAGTCCATCAGCATGGTTATGACTTTTGTTTTGAATTCTTTTTCAGGAAGACTGGTTAAATCTATCTCCCCAGGTTCTTTCTCAGGGGAAGATGTAGCAGATGCCGAAGCTCTCTGGGTTAGTCTTGTCTGGATCATATTTTTTTGCCTTTTCATGTTGACAGGTGCTATTGACTGTCAGCTGAAAGGGCCAAACTTTTCACTTGCTACTGGCCTTTCTTTACTGGGACAACTGCGACCCCTAGTGGCTTGTGTTGGGTAATTGCGTGTAGGCTGGGTCTTTGTGTCTTGCCTGGCCGATATGGATGGATCTACCTTTCTGTGGGCGGGGTTTGCCTTAGGCTGTTTCTCTGCTTTCTCAGCGCCCGGAGGGGTAATGGACAGGGGGCTGTTTGGTTGTTTACCTCTGTGAGGGGTCTCAGAGCTGTTGCCCAGGGGGTTAGTGCGCCCGGTTTTCCCTGTAATTTCCAGCCACTGGGCTGTGGCCTGTGTTCTTTCCGTCTAGCTGTTAAGTCCCTGTCCCTTTAAGACTTTCAAAAAGCACTCGCTTTTCTTTGTCACAGGGGCATCAGCTTCGGAGCCCGCTCAGAGGTCTTGCTGCCCTATTTCCCTAGTTTCCAGCCCTCCACGCATGCACTGTGTCTGCACTCTGGTGCGGGTGGCTGGGGCTGGGTGTTTAGCAGTCCTGGGCTCCCTCTCCCTCCCACCGGGAGCTAGGGGGAGGTGTGCTTGGGTCCCGCCAGGCCAGGGGTTGTGTCTTACCCCTTTCACCAGGCGCTGGGCTCTCGCACGTGTGGATGTAGTCTGGCTGTTGTCCTGTGTCTTCTGGTCTCTCTTTTAGGATTAGTTGTATTTGTTGTATTTTCAAAAATATATATGTTTTTGGGAGGAGATTCCCACTGTCCTATTCATGCCACCATGTTGGCTCCGCCCCCCTCAGCTTAGAATTTTATACATTGACTCTGGAGTTTTTGGGTATTTTGAATATAATAATCATTTAGGAGTTGTCTATGTTTCTGGAGTCAAGTTTTTTTTACAGAAAACCTCATAACAAGACACACATGCTCTTGACAGACTTGTCCATCAGAACCATGACACAGAAAGTCCATTCTATTTTTCATTCTGATGTTTGTATTGTTGTAATAGCCCTGGCAATTTCAAATTGCATTATGCCAAAAAATATATATTTAAGCTATAAGGTGTGGAATTAATCTCTATCCCTTAAGATTTTTTTAAGTTATAATATTCATGCTAGAAGCAGGCCTTTGGTGAAAAAGGATCTCTTAGGATCTATTAAGTTAGAATAATATCTGGGCCCAAATAGGAAATGCTCAGGTGAAAGATTTTTAACTACTCTCAAGGGTCTTTGCTAATCATGAATGAATACAAAACAACAAACAAAATGTCAAAAAGAACTTCCCATTTGCCCTAATTGAAATAATTTTTTTGACCTAGCCTCTCATTCTCTATGAGCCTAGAAATGATATTTTCTTTGTTTATAGAATGTGTTATAATAAAAAGACAATGAAGTTCCCCAGACAAATTTCTGGAGAAAGGTGGTGAAGAATAAACAGAATTTCATGTGCACATATCACCTAGGAAAGTAAGAAATAACAATAGTAGTAGTAATACTAGTTAACACTTACTGAGCAATTACTATGTACCAAACACTAGGCTCAGGGCTACTATCTCACTTAATCCTTACAATAACTCTATGCAGTAGCTACCATTCTTTACCCTTTGCACAGATGAGGAAACTGAGGTACAGGGTCATCAAGTAATAGTGCCCAAGTAGATGGCAGAAGCAGGCAGCTGGATTCCGGAGCCAATGTTCCCAGAAAAGAATTTTTGCTAATCACAACCACTCTATTACATAGAATTTTCAAATTTTCTGTGTAATAAGCAAATACCAAGCAAATAAGTAAATAAGTCAATAGCTCAAAAGATGGTTCTGCCCACTTATAAGGATACAATGAAAAAGTACATGGACTTCCCAATGCACATGCGTGCACACACACACACACACACACACACACACTTTACAAACCTACATATGAAACACACACAGAGGAGAAAGATTGAAATTGGTACAGATTCTGTCACTACCTACTCACATTTATTCATCCTTTCAACAAATATTTAGCCACTGCCAGGCCCTGAGCTGTCAGGGAGAACAGGCAAACTTGGTTCCTATAGAATTTAAGCAGCTCACAAATAACTAGTTATTTCTTTACTGTGGTGATAAGCCCCACAAAGTAGAAGTGCACAGAGTTGTGTGAATGTACTTCCTGGGTGGAGTAAGTGGGCACCAGGCAGGGCTGGGAGTGAGAAAAACTGAGCAACCCTGGAAAATGATGGGGACTTCTTGCAGTTTGTTCACTTAATTCAAAAGTCAATTTTTACTGGAAAGGAATGAACTTGTTTTAAATATGTTTGCATTTCATTATTAATTTATGCTGGTGGCAGGGTGCCTGGCTGAATTTAAGTGAGTTTCAGAGATGTCTGGACCTATGGTGGTGGGCAGGTAATGGGGAGTCTGCAGGAGAGCTGGGGGGGTTCTAGAAAAAGAACTCCACCTATGTCCTTTGCTAGGTGCAGATGTGTCTGGGCAAGTCTGGGGAGCAGATGTGGTGGCCGCAGGGATCCATTTATTGTGGGGTTGAGGACCCTACAGAAAGAGTACTTATGCAAGTGCAAGAAGAAACTGGGTCCATTGAGTTTAACTCCAGGGAAAGCTTTGTCCAGCGCAGGGGATGGAAGAGACATTCTGATGCAGTGAGATGGCTCATTCCCCAGTCAGTCCCCTGGCTGCCTGGATGCATGTCTGGCTCCTGAGTAGAGAAGGGGGCCAGCTTTCTCATACAGAACATCTAATAAGGGACCTTGCCCCTCCACAGAAGAGAGCTCTGCCTTGCAGAGAGGTAGGTGGTGGCGCCTGCTGAGCTGGCCCTGCACAAAGAGAGATTTCAGGGCCCAGTGGAGAGATGCAGGAGAAGCTGGGCTTGGTGGGGATGGAGGGTGGGGGCAGAGCAGGTGGGGTGAGGTGACCACATAACAGAAATGTCTGATGAGGCTGTGAGACACCCCTTGGCAATTTCCAGAATTAGATGCAAGGAACTTGGCAGGAAGTGAGAGGTCTTCCTTCAGTGGGAGCTACAAACCAGCAATTTACCTCTACAGGCTGGTGGGGCACAGGGAAATTTGGGCTACATGTAATTGAACAAATGAGTTGGCAGGACCACCTAAGTCAGTTTGGAAGCTCGCCAAGTCTATTTAAAGTGCATTGATTTAATTATTCTAAAAGTAAGTTGATATTAGAACTGCTGCTAATTTGAAGACCAAGTGCTTGTTTTGCAAAAATGCTCTGGCATTTTATAGAAGCTCACATATCACTATGAGCCGTGGTCGATGCAGGAATGGCAAACACTGCTTGTCTTCTCTTCATGGAGATATCGGCTGCCTTAAGAAACACCCATTGGAGTTTTCATAAATAAAATAGCAGAGAAACACCCAGGAGGGCAGTTTTCCCCTCTAGTCTGAAAGGAATTAGTGTAGTCGGTAGAAAAGGAAGCAGTGTAGGAAATCCCCGAGTGTAACAGTTTTTACCCTGGGGGCCTGAAATACCAGATTGCAGAATCCAGTAGTGAGATGCAAGGGCTGTGTCAGGAAGCGGCTGTCACCTGATCTTAATTAACCCTTAGGCTGCAGCACTGTTTGCACAGTGTGTATGTGTCTGATCTTTTCTGCATAAATACATGCCCTATAAGGCATGTATAAATAAGGTGAAACACCAATGGCTACTTCCTTTAACTATTATATAGATGAAGAACAATGAAAAGCAGGAGAAAATGGGAAGTTACAGCATATATTGAGAGTGAATTAGATAGCAGTCCCTTTTAGATCAGTAGGATCTGATTTTTTCCTGACCCAGAGCTTCTTGCCTTGCCTGGAGTCTTTTATTGATCCATATATGATGCCGCAGGACATCACGGACTGAGGCCTAGGGCCTACATGCAAATTGTAGGTGTGTGTCCAGTTTCATGGGTGGGGAGATACTCTGTGTAGTGCCCACCCCCAGCCCCATGGAAACCCCTGTGGTCCCCACTACTTCTCAGCAGGACCTTCCCCTTTGGTCTCGGGAGAGGCATCTGAGACCCTGCTAAAGACCTACCCGGGCTGGAGATCAATCCGTTAGCTACAGAACAGCCAGCAGGGAGGCCTTTTAGTTTTGTTTAAGTGTTCTGAGCATTGATTTAGGACACTCACTGTGGCTCCAATTAATTTCGCTCTTTTTGAAAAACAACAGCCAAGAGTGCTCATGTTGCTGAAATATTGATATTCTGATGCCGTTCGTACTTTTTAATTCCTAGGAAGCTGCTATAGTACCTCTTCGTCTTGAAGCTATGTAAGTAGTTCTCGTTAACTAGGCAGTGGTAAAAAGTATGTATGTTGTGATGCTTGCTTTCTTCATTCCTGAAGCTTACACTTTATGAAGCCATTCCTAGAAGCTCCATGATGGCACCGTCATTCGTACTGGCTGAGACAGCTCTGAAAAACAGACACTGTTTGCTTCTGCATCTGTTTTTCTTTTGGTGAATAAAAATACTTTGTGTTCAGTATGGGCTTCTTTGCCTCCATTGTGTCCTGAGTTGAGAATATACATTAAATAGATTACAAAAGGAATAGAAAATTCCATCTTAATTTGTTTTGAGATGATGTGAAAAGAGGCATATTCATAGTAATCTGACTGTGGAAAACCTCCACAAAGAGCACGTTCTTGGCTTTAAATATAAATGCTGTCATTTTAAATATAAATGCTATGTCCACATAGCATGGATGCCCCAAGGCCATGAAGAATGCCTTTAACAATTTAACCTAAAAAGGATACATGAGAACATCCAGGAACACCAGGAGTTCAAGGCCGGATTTTAGGAGCAGGGGACAGACGACTTGGGACCACCCTTGCTAACAGCTGGCAGGTATCTAAGTACCTTCCCTAGAAGGAGGTGCTGTGTTTTCTAGTATTTTCTGCAAAATATATTTTGCCCTTAAGTACTCTGATGACATGGTAAAGTGTTTCCTAGTTCATTGCTGAGTATTGGAATTTTATTCATTTATATTCTACTTCTCCTCAAAAGGTTTGAATGGCCACGATGAAACTGAAGTTGAGATTATGTTCAAATCTCATTCCTTCTACTTCTATGACACTTCATCTAAGGAGCAAACTTTCCTCATCTGTAAAATGGGGATCCAACTTTGACTTTCTTCCCCATGTGGACACCTCTGGTGAGCTAATAGGTCTGGAAAACATGTGAACTGTCCAATGTTACACCCATGAAACACCATCGAAGGGCTGGACATCTTGGGGATTTGGGTCAGTAGTGTTTGGGGACTACATCAGTTCAGGCTCCGCTCGAGAACTGGAACCTCCCTACGTTCCTTGCGTACATTGGTGTCAAGTGTGGAACAGCCTTTCTGGGACTGAGTGGCCCTACAGATTCTGGATGCCCCCCCCCCAACTTCCCAGAACAAGAGATAAAAAAGAAAACCAAAAACATAGGTTGGTTTTAAATCAAAAGTTACTTTATTTTTAATATACCAGGAAAAAATATTTCTTTTAATGTGAAATAAGCACTTGAAGTAACAATTCCAACACTGCTGTGATTTGCTGAGGCTTACGTGGGTGGGCTTCTACCTGAACGTAGGCTCTGGGGGCCCTAAAAGGCTGAATCTTCCAGCAGTTCCCAAGAGAGGCACAAACTCCTGCCTGAACACGCCCAGACTGAAACAGATGTGCATGGGCCGCACCATTAGGCTACTTCTGGAGTGTTCTTGACTTGTGTCCACTGGGAGAAGCAGCCTCAAGTGCCACCATGCAGTGGAAAATAACAGTATTCAATACCATGAGTTAGAATCCCTCAATCCTGGCCAAAATGGGTTCAAAATAAGGCTAGACCCTGATTTATGGGCCCAGTTTTTTTTTTTTAACTTAACCAGTTGTATCAGGAGTTTACTGAAATGCAGATTTGAGTTTGGCTTTCCAGTGACGTGTATCTGGTTCCAAGACTTTAGCCTGCCCAATGTAAAATCAAGACGCCCTTATTGAGAGCCCCCCAAACCTATACACGGGGATGCTCCCACTGTCTCTTTAGTGCTAGAACAACTTGTTTTACTCTTTTAAGAAAGTGTAATTCAGGAGGAAGAGAATCCTGAGGATTAGTCCCCCCTTTCTATAGATGAGGAGAGTAACTGAATAACTCACCAGGATTCTAGGCTCTGCACAGGTGCAATTACCCAGCCTCTTTAGCTACAGGTGCTCATAGTTACAGTCTGTCACGACTGGCTCTCAAGAAAGTGCTGGAACTACACTGATGCTTGTTTTGCTTAAGTTATCAGGTACCAGTATAGAGGCCGTTGGTTCACTGGAAAACTGGGACCTAACACTTCATACTGATTGTCAGCGAAAAGGGAGTACGTTGCTTTATCAGCTCTCATGTTAACATGTGTATCCTACAGGCCAAACCCTGTAGTATATTCTTAGCAAAATCTCTTCTTGATGGTAATGGGTCTGAGGCACAAAGAATGAGGTCTTGCATATAAACATAGAAGGGCCCCAAGAACAACTGGAGAAAGCCACAGGGCACAGTGACTCACAGTGCTCTACCACCATCCCAAACTGATGGCAAAGTATCATCAAAAACAAAAAAGACTGGACTAATGGAAAGTTCTGAACCTTCATCATGAAATAGTCACCCAACTGTCCTTTTTAGGTTGGAAACTTTTTCAGGGAAGTAAGTGCCTAGAAGAGACAGTCATGGACCATGCACATATGACTCGAGCCCTGAACTGTGCGAGGCAAAGCCTAGCTGACCTCCTCCACGCTAACCGCTCTCCGGAACCAAGGCAACTGTGTTAAGGAATCATTGACCAAGCCAGAAAAAAGCCCTCACAATGTGCTGGAGGTGACTTAGTTTTGTGACACATACAGACTCTGGCGAAAGGCTCTTTTAGTCAAATAAAGACAAGATAGCAACCCAAGCGTGTTCTCTCTCACAGGTAAATTCAGCAGTCTGGGAATGAGGCCAGACTTCTGGAACATCCTACTCCAGTGTAGTTGACTCCAGGTGCTTTGTTACTCTGATGTGACAGGTTTTATCTTCTCATGACACCACATGTGATTTTTAAAAAATTCTAGGGAAAAAGCTCCCTTTCCCTAGAAGGGTTGTTCTATTCAGTTCTACAAAAGCCCCTCACAAATGAAGTTTCTGACTCAGTCCAGAGCTACGTTAGTAGAGAGGTGAAGTGAGGAGGCTATAACCCATCCTTTCTTTCCTCTTAAGCAACCTGTTACGCATTTTCCCTCCCCACTTGCTTTTGTACGGGAGTGTGATCACGATGGGAACCAATTAGCTGAGATGGTAACTTCAGTACATGATGTTAATTTGGTACTTGGTCTGGCATTGACTATGGATAATATAGTAGTTGCTCTTGTTTCATTAGCAAAACTAAAAGGTGCAGATAAAGCCTCCCGATTTATGAATACAGCATCTCTCACTGGAATGCTTTTCACTGCAAACTCATACACTTGCATTGCTGTTTAGGCCTCATTTATCTGTTTGCATGTACTCCTATATGAAATGAAGGATTTTTTTTCTGTTTTTTTTTTTTCAATCCAGGA